>NC_133326.1:46706512-47006512 GCF_042186555.1 Aquarana catesbeiana | reverse complement strand
ATGGGGCTCAGGTAAGTATTTGGGGGGGGGGGGGGGGGACTAGAATGCATTAAGGTAAAAAACCTTGAGCTTGTAGAACCGCTTTATTAATAATTATGGTTGTAGCAGTTCTTAATTTTAAAACTATATCTGGATTTTCAGTTACACCAGAGCTCTTCTTTCAATCTTTGCTTCTACAGACACATGTAGATAAGCAGTTTTTTTTTTTTACTGGGTGTGCTTAATAGATTTATAGTAGAAATTATATTTGCGCTACGATGCCTTTAAATAACTTTTCACTGAGAGTACCATAGCCACCAGTGTATTTATTCGCTGAAAGTTGTAATCAGAATAATTTCCTCTCTCTTTTCTGTTGAAATCTAGCAATTCATTTTAATATACAGGAAGAATGATAGCTAAGTGTTGAGCTAAAGGGCCTTGTATGACTGTGAGCTGGAAGTAATATTAGAGGGCTTCTAGGGACGGCTTTGAATGTTCTTGTTTCATTGCCGTGAAAAGCCGGACCCTCTGGAATTTCAAACATTGCTCATGCTAATTAATAATGTTGGCATCTACCTAAAAAATGATCTTACTGGCCTTAGCATGAAATATTAGCACTGAACAGACACGTGTAAAGGCTATAAGCCAGTCTGAATATTTTCTGTTGATCTCTCATCAGTATCATATAGACTAGTCACAGCAAGTCGTATTCATCTATTAAAAAAATACATATCTATAAATTTTTATGTTTGTGTTGAAATATTGCTGCTGTGTTGTGACTTGTATAAAAAAACGGAATCCCATTTATTAACTGTTGTATCAGAGATACACTGTATTGTCAAAAGTATTTGGACGCCTGCTTTTACACATGAACTTTAATGGCATCCCAGTCTTAGTCCGTAGGGTTCGATATTGAGTTGGCCCACCCTTTGCAGCTATAACAGCTTCAACTCTTCTGGGAAGGCCGTCCACAAGGTTTAGGAGTGTGTCTATGGGAATGTTTGACCTTCTTCTAGAAGCGCATTTGTGAGGTCAGGCACTGATGTGGACGAGAAGATCTGGCTTGCAGTCTCCCCTCTAATTCATACCAAAGGTGTTCTATCGGGTTGAGGTCAGGATTCTTTGCAGGCCAGTCAAGTTCCCCCACCCCAAACTCGCTCATCCATGTCTTTATGGAGCTTGCTTTGTGCACTGGTCCAAATCATTTGGTGGAGGGGGGATTATGATGTGGGATCGTTTTTCAGGGGTTGGGCTTGGCCTATTAGTTCCAGTGAAGGGAACTCTTAAGAAGTCAGTATACCAAGATATTTTGGACAGTTTCATGCTCCCAACTTTGTGGGAACAGTCTGGGGATGGCCCCTTCCTGTTCCAACATGACTGCACACCAGTGCAAAAACCAAGGTCCAAAAAGACATGGATGAGCGAGTTTGGGGTGGAGGTATTTGACTGACCTGCACAGAGTCCTGACCTCAACCATAAAGAACAGCTTTGGGATGAATTAGAGTGAAGACTGTGAGCCAGGTCTATTCGTCCAACATCAGTGCCTGACCTCACAAATGCTCTTCTGAAAGAATGGTCAAACATTCCCATAAACACACTCCTAAACCTTGTGGAAGAGTTAAAGCTGTTATAGCTGCAAAGGGTGGGCCAACTCAATATTGAATTCTACGGATTAAGACTGGGATGCCATTAAAGTTCATGTGCGTGTAAAGGCAAACGTCCCAATACTTTTGGTAATATAGTGTAGATTAAGGCTTAGCTTACACTTTCAGATGGCTGTCAAAACACGCAGCTGAAGCTCCATTTTTAACTCTCCCCCTAAGCTGCAAAGCCAGCCTTACAGGGGTATACATATGCAATGGCTGTTATGCTTTGAAATATGGTGCAACAAAAATGATCCCAGCTGTCGCGTTTGGTGAGCAGCACCGCCCGCTGAGCACAACCCATTCAAATGAATAGGGCCACACTGCCCTGCTGTGGGTTTTTAGGGGTTTAAATCCAGGCAATAAGGCAACAACATAATGGGGTTTATTTACTAAAGCTGGAGAGTGCAAAATCAGGCTCACTTCTTCATAGAATCAGCTTCCAGGTTTTATTGCCAAAGCTTAATATAGCAAGCTGAGGTTAGAAACTGATTGGTTTCTGTGCAGAAGTGAGCCTGATTTTGCACTCTCCAGTTTCAGTAAATAAACCCCAATGCCTCTTCACTGCCTGTCAGATGCCTGAAAATTGGTCCACTGCAGATCATTCTTCAAAGGTCTAGCGCAAATGTAAATGATCCCTTACTGAATATAGGAAAGCACATTTATATAGTCAGAGATTATTTTATTTACTTTTAAAATAAGTGTGTGAATATAGCAGCCGGATGCTGTCAGATTCATCACTCCATTTAACATTTATATTGCTCACTTTTAATTATTTAGTAATTATATATTTTATTATTTCATTATACATGGATTTTCTTGGTCACACTTTTTCACACAGTGAACTAATTTCACCCCTGATGAAGCCAGTTATAGCAAAACATGTTTGGGTTATGGGACTTTGGGTTTTGTTAGCACTTTTCTGATTTGATATTTTCTCAGAGTACAGAAGTATATTGTTTTTTTTGGCCTATACAGAAGATTATGGACAGAGCAAGGTTCATTTAGAGCCCTTTCACATGCAGTTGGCTGCATTTTGAACTCCACTCCAACTGCATAGACCACCAAAAATCAAGGTAATCCTATGGATATTGTTCACATCATTGCAGTGCAGTTCAGCGCGGTTAAAAAAAGAAGAGCATGCTGCATTTTTCAATGCCGCAAATTCAGGGTATCTCAATATTTTATATTTTCTGTTATAAAACATATCGCATACAAAAAAACAAAAAATTTAATTTCTTCATAAATTTAGACCAAAATGTATTCTGCTACATGTCTTTACTAAAAAAAAAACCTCTCAATAACTGTATTAATTGGTTTGTGCAAAAGTTATAGCATCTACAAATGATGGCATATATACCGGAATTGTTATTTATTTATTTTTTTATACTAGTAATAGTGGTGATCAGCGACTTATAGTGGGACTGTGATAGTGTGGTGTGCAATCTGACACTAACTGGGAACTTCCCACTTTGTGGGAACTGGCTAACTGACGTTAATATCACCAGTGACACTAATACAGTGATCAGTGCTAATAATATACACTGTCACTGTACTAATAACACTGGCTGGTAAAGGGTTAACATCTTGGATGATCAAGGGGTTAAATGTGTAATGCGGGCTGCTTTTTACTAAATAGCTCTTTGTTTCTTATCCCTGCTTTTCAGGAAGAAACAGAGAGATCAGTCCCTGTGTACAGAGCCCAGTGTTAATTGTCAACGCAGGGCTCTGGGCTGTGATTGGACACAGGTGATCAGCAGGTCCCAGCCATGAATCATTAGCTGGGATCTGCTGACTAAGTTCAATCACAGCAGAGCTGGCGGGCGGGGGCACACGCGCACGCCCTGAACCCTGAAGAAAGCCGCAAGGTGCAGGTACGTTACGGTGCCTGTACGAGCCACCCCGCCACGGTGTAAGCAGTTAACTTATAAAAAAAGTGATGTTTTAGGATCCAGTGGGTTTGGTGCACGGTAATAAAGGCACATCCATCCCTCCTCGATTGTAAGCTCTAACGAGCAAGGCCTCTGATTCCTCCTGTATTGAATTATTTTGTAACTGTACTGTCTGCCCTCTTGTTGTAAAGCGCTTAGCAAACTGTTGGCACTATATACAGTGCCTTGAAAAAGTATTCATACTCCTTAAAATTTTCCACATTTTGTCATGTTACAACCAAAAACGTAAATCTATTTTATTGGGATTTTGTGTGTCTGACCAACACAAAGTGGCACATAATTGTGAAGTGGAAGGAAAATGATAAATGGTTTTAAACATTTTTTACAAATAAATATGTGAAAAGTGTGGGGTACATTTGTATTCAGCCCCCCTGAGTCAATACTTTGTAGAACCGCCTTTCGCTGCAATTACAGCTGCAAGTCTTTTTGGGGATGTCTCTACCAGCTTTGCACATCTAGAGATTGAAATTTTTGCCCATTCTTCTTTGCAATATAGCTCAAGCTCTGTCAGATTGGGTGGAGAGCGTCTGTGAATAGCAATTTTCAAGTATTGCCACAGATTCTCGATTGGATTTAGGTCTGGATTTTGACTGGCCCATTCTAACATATGAATATGCTTTCAAACCATTCCATTGTAGCTCTGGCTGTTAGTTTAAGGTTGTTGTCCTGCTGGAAGATGAACCCCCACCCCAGTCTCAATTCTTTTGCAGACTCTAACATTTTTTCTTCTAAGATTGGCCTGTATTTGGCTCCATCCATCTTCCCATAAACTCTGACCAGCTTCCCTGTCCCTTCTGAAGAAAAGCATTCCCACAACATGATGCTGCCACCACAATGTTTCATGGCGGGGATGGTGTGTTCAGGGTGATGTGCAGTGTTAGTTTTCCGCAACACATAACATTTTTCTTTTAGGCCAAAAAGATAAATTTTGCTCTCATCTGACCAGAGCACCTTCTTCCACATGTTTGCTGTGTCCCCCACATGGCTTTTCACAAACTGCAAACGGCACTTCTTATGGCTTTCTTTCAACAATGGCTTTCTTCTTGCCACTCTTTCATAAAGGCCAGATTTGTGGAGAGCACGACTAATAGTTGTCCTGTGGACAGATTCTCCCACCTGAGCTGTGGATCTCTGCAGCTCCTCCAGAGTTACCATAATCTTCTTGGCTGCTTCTCTGATTAATGCTCTCATAGTTTACATAGTTAGTACAGTTGAATAAAGACACCAGTCCATCCAGTTCAACCTGAGTGAGTGTGGGTGCGTGTCTACAATTGCCCCTATCCCTCTACATTATGTCTCATTAAGATGCTCATCTATTATATTATTATTTATTTAAGGTACCCCTATAGCGCCGTCAATTTACGCAGCGCTCCACACATACATCGCACACTCACATCAGTCCCTACCCTCAAGGAGCCCACAATCCAAGGTCCCCAATTCACATACTAGAGCCAATTTTGGACAGAAGCCAATTCACCTACCAGCATGTCTTTGGATTGTGGCAGGAAACTGGAGTACCCGGAGAAAACCCACGCAGGCACAGGGAGAACATGCAAACTCCAGGCAGGTACTCTCCTTGCCCGGCCTGTCAGTTTAGGTGGACGACCATGTCTTGGTAGGTTTGCAGTTGTACCATACTCTTTCCATTTTCAGATGATGCATTGAACAGTGCTCCGTGAGATGTTCAAAGCTTTGGATATTTTTTTTATAACCTAACCCTGCTTTAAACTTTTCCACAACTTTATCCCTGACTGGTCTGATGTGTTCCTTGGCCTTCATGATGCTGTTTGTTTACTAAGGTTCTCTAACAAGGGCTTCACAGAACAGCTGTATTTATACTAAGATTAAATTACCGTATTTATCGGCGTATAACACGCACCCCAAGTTTAGGAGGGAATTTTAAGAAAAAAAACTTTTTAGGAAAAAAACTTACATTTAAATGCCCATCAATGCAGCCTTATCAGTGTCCATCTGCAGCCTTTTCAGTGTCATTTGCAGCCTTGTCAGTGTCCATCTGCAGCCTTGTCAGTGTCATTTGCAGCCTTGTCAGTGTCACTGCAGTTTAAATATGGTGCCGCCAAGATACACAGAGCCGGTCCTGTGTATCTCGGCTCCTCTCGGCTTCTCTCGGCTCCTCTCGCAGTCCCGCCCTAGGATGGACATAACACAGGTCCAATGGCGGGACTGGGCAGGACTGTGAGCGCCGCCGATATACATACGTAGCTAAGTGTACTCGGCTAGGCTCGGCTAGCTCCGCTCACTGTCATACCCAGTCCCTGTTTAATGTCCATCATAGGGCAGGACTGGGCATGACTGTGAGCAGAGCTAGCCGAGTACACTCGGCTATGTATGTGCGGGGGGATCAGCGTATAACACGCACCCACGATTTTCCACTGATTATAAGGGGAAAAAGTGCGTGTTATACGCCGATAAATACGGTACACACAGTTGGACGCTATTTACTAAGTGGGTTACTTCTGAAGGCAATTGGTTCCACTAGATTTTAGTTAAGGGCATCAGAGTAAAGGGGGTTGAATACATATGTACGCCACACTTTTCAGATATTTATTTGTAAAAAAGTTTGAAAACCGTTTTTCATTTACCTTCACAATTATGTGCCACTTTGTGTTGGTCTATCATATCTCAATAAAATATATTTATGTTTTTGGTTGTAACATGACAAAATGTGGAAAATTTCAAGGGGTATGAATACTTTTTTCAAGGCACTGTAAATGCTGTATAATAATAATAAAAACATCACCTTTGCGTATTGACTTGTATTGTAACTATACTGTCTGCCCTCATGTTGTAAAGTGTAAACTGTTGGCACTATTTAAATCCTGTGTAACAATAATAATAATGTAAGATCACAGATTATAAAACATTCAACTTTGGCACCTATTTACACCTAAACACACATGAATTGCAATGTATGTGGTAATGCACATGTAGCTGTGAATGGGGTGATAGAGTTACCCTTTAAGAGCACACTAAACTGCAGATCATAGATGTGAGTATTCCCACATGGGAAAGAATTGAAATTTTACTTTAAACACATTTTCACGCAGTAAAAGGCATCTGTTTTGCTTCTGGAAAATAGATGAGTTTTGATAGACCCTAAAACATTTCTTAGTTCCAAAAAAGGTGTTCTTTACTAAAAGCATTCATCCTCATTTCCTTGCATTGACAAACACTTCAGTATCTCTTAAATTACCTGTCTGTGCTACTTACATTGTTCCCTTGTGATGAGTTGCAAATGGTGGTGGCTTGCAGTTTCCTTGTGAGACTTTGGCAGTGTGATTCAAGGTCATGTACCATCTGCTGTCTTTATATTGACCAACTTGCTTGAACACAACAGATCTGTCCTAACGGTCCAGGGGGTATAGCTGGGGACAAAGGGGTGCTTATTTAGCACGATTTTGTCTGTTTTGTTGAAAGAAAAAACAGAAAACTGCAAGAATACAGAGAGACTAAAATAATTTACACGTATCCACCAACCATCCATCTGATATCCTCCTGCTTTCAGATTTCTCATGCAGTGCAGAATATGGCTGTGGTGACACTTTGCAGGTACCCCATGCTGCACCTGTATGGCCTGGATGTAATATGGCAATGCAACATGTACAGCTGGGGGCTTAAACTTGTGATTATTATTTTCAGAATATACAGTTCAGTAAAATACTTCTTGCGGGTTTCTCTGACAGTAAAATCACAATGGATGTTTGCATGCTAATTAAAGTGGATGTAAACCCGTTTTTTTTTTGTTTTTTTTTATCGTAATATAGAGTATAAGATTTCCTATCATTTGAGCCCCGTCTTGCCACAAAGAGTTAATCCAGCTCTGAGCAATCCTCTTTTATTGTTCAGTGAGATAAAACTTGACAAACAGAGAAAAACTTTGTCAAATCCTCCCACTTGCTGTGAGTGACAGGTGATTTACATATCTCGTGCACTAGCCTAAGACATGCATTATTTTTTAATTTCTACCCCCACTTCTTTCTTCAGCAGCTCTGCAAGGATTGGCTGTTCCACACCTCAGCATGATTTGGCATGCTGAAGTCATGTGGTTACTTTCCTGTCTTTTCACTGGATGTTAGAGATCATAGCAGAAGTTCAGTGTAAGAAATACACAGGAGAAAATGCAGATTGACAAGGGGAGTGTAGAGGTGGGCGGGGAGTCTACTGACATCACGACTCCACCCACCGAGCTCCAGACAACAGACCCCGCCCACAGAATCTGCAGTTTTTCGGGTCTCATAACAGACAAGAAGGGAGACATTTGACAGGTAAAGATACATGCAGGAGGCGTGTATATCCTTATAGATAACCCCTATGGCAGTAGTTTAGAAAGGATGACATTGGGTTTACATCCACTTTAAATAATATCTAGGATTTTTTAAGACTTAAAACTGCTATCTTCAATTTATTTAACTCCAGTATTTGATATGTTTTCTGGTAGATGTGGTAACGCTCCTCTGGATCATCTACCACTCAATAGAATCACCACAATGAGGAAGAGGTACAGGTAAGTCATATTTTGCAATGGGGCCACAGTGGTAAGAATCATTGACTTGCATCACTAAGGTCTTGAGGTCTGTTCTGACCAGAACTTTATCTACATAAAGCGGTATTAAATCCAACAACCAAAATGTAATATATTGCAATTTCCCAATTATTTATTGTGGAGGCTGCAGTCGTTTTCATTTTTGTGGGCTTTTTCACCTGGGGATCTGGTCAGTAACACATTTCCTGTCTTATGCCGCGTACACACTTGTTGTCGGAAATTCCGACCGTGTGTAGGCTCCATCGGACAGTTTCCATCGGAATTTCAGTCGCACAAAATTTGAGATCTGGTTTTCAAACTCTCCGACAACAAAATCCACTCTGGATGGAAGAGCAACAGAGACACCTTAGGAGAGCAGCTGCTGAGGAAAGGGTAGTGTTAGATGCACTAGCAGATTTAGATGGATTTGACTAATAAATTAAAGCGGAACTTTACAGCACCACAAACTCCCCCATCCGTCCATGTCTTATTTTGTTGAAAACTTTGAAAAACCTCCCCTAGCTTTTCTAGCTGTGACCCTCTTGAGTGAAGGCAAATGAGTCATGTAGCACTTACTTCCTGGAATCCATCTACCCATAGCTCACGCATGCATGCAGGAGGATGTGCTTAGCTGAAAAAAGCCCTCTTCCTCTCCTCCTCTCCTGGGATGTATGACATAATTTGCCTAGGCATGAAACCAAGAAGTAACTTAAGAAATGTAAGAAAACAAGTTTAAAACAAGTAAATATGATATACTTTCCTATCTATTTACTAATGCTAGCAGCATGAGGATTATAAATAATCAGTGTTTATTGGGAGAGTGAAGTTCCACTAGTCGAACTCCAGCTAATACTTTTTAAGATTTTTTTTTCATTTTTGGGGTAAAGGTTTTATATAAGTGAAAAAAATCTGACAATTGTAAGCACATCCCTGTCAGTGGTAAATGGTTTGTCTCTACCCTCTGCCTACCACTTTTGCTTTTTTGCTGGACAGCTTGATCTGTTAAAGGAAGTTGAAAAACAGGCCAGATCACCAGGTGAAAAGAAAGGAAAAAAGCCTAAAAAGAAAACTTCAACTGCAATTTAATATTCTTTTGTTTTTGGGTTTAATACCACTTTCATGTAAATTTTGTCATCATGTGCTCTGTTTTCCTCCCCAGTCCATAAACAAACCAACAATTTAAGGTAGAACCAAAGGCAATTTTTTTCATTTTGGATAGAGTAAAGGAGGGTTGTAACCCCATTGTTTTCTTTTTTTTTTTTTTTACCATCTGTGTCCCATAGGGAAGATTTCCCTTTACTTCCGGTACCATAGCCAAAACAGGAAGTGAGAGAAAATTGAGGGAAACCCAGGGTGTCACCAGTGTCACCAGAACTAGTGCACCTATTGGAAGATTTCCTTACCTGGGAACAAACCAAAATTTGTGATTTTCTTTTACTTTCAATGATAATAGTAAACAGGACAAATAGAGAGGGTGAATCTCCTTAACGGGGGCCCAGACAGCAAAAAAATCCTGACAGGTGTTCTAATCCCTCTCCACTCTATCGAAAACTAAAAAAACATTTTGCCTTTAGGTACACTTAATTATTTTTTTTATATTACAGAATAATATGAACAGACTTCTCATGATATTTTTGATTGTTTTTGATTGTTCTTACACTGTATTTATTTTTTGCTAACATTTTGTAATGTACCTACATTGTAAAATGCTGCATGTCCATGTTATATAAGTAGACTATTCAAAGTAGCAATAAAAGGGTCTGTACACTCAGATGCAGAGTTGTCCGCTACTAAATATCACCTGTAAGATATTCTTCGATGTCATCCATCCTTTTTGCAACCCCAATTTCCAAGTTGGGATGCTGTGTAAAATCTACATAAAAACCGAATGCAATGATTTGCAACTCTTATTTTACAATAGAAAACATATCAAATGTTTAAAATCAATAAAGTGATTTCGCGCAAGTGGTAATAGGACGTAAAATAACCTATGAGCATAAGGAGAGTGTTTATAATATTCAAGGTGGAATTAAACTAAGTGATGTGTTAATATCTATCGGTGATGACGAAGAAAAATGAAAAAAAAAAAAATATATATAAATTTTTTTGTGTAAATAATGAATATTACTCTTATCGTGTATAATCACACTGTTCTTAGTGTAAATAAAGTGTAAATGGCCTAGTGTGTGTAAAAATATAGTTAAATATAAATATCCTAGTGAAGGTCAAACTACAATAAATATGAATTCACTTTACATTTCAAACAAAAACAGTGACAAAAAAAAAAAACAGTAATTATTGTAGTGAATGGGGAGTGATGGGGTTCTGTGGTTGTTGAAACAGGTGCAGGTGATGATTCCCAATAATCCTGTTATGGCTCCCTTAACAATCTGGTCTCCCAGTACTCTTACCTCACTGATAACAATAATATGCAGTCACCACTAGGGGGATCCACTGACTTCTCTGGATGGTCAATATGGTATCTCTGGATGGTATATTGAGCAGTATTCCTTCTCAGGGTGCAGTGATGTGTTGTCCAATCATATAATGCAGGGAGGTACCTCAGTATAAGAGAGGGGACAAGGAGGATAAAAAAAGCCTCCAATAGTGCAGTATGTCAGATCTAAAACGTGTGTATTAAAACATGGTAGCATAGACTCTTACACAAAGAAGATTAAAATAACACAGGGAACAAATTAGGCGTTGTTCCTCGCCTTCTCACGTCACTTCCGGTCGTGGCTCTTCCCGGCCAATCCCTACGCGTTACGTTGCTTCTCACAACTTCATCTGGGGTACCTGATTGCCTATTGGGCCAAGCCTTTATTGCTTCATTCCCGGAAGTAGTTTAGCGGCCATTTTTTCAGAGTCCGCGATATGTAAACATTGCGGCCATTTTGTTGGAGTATGTTATAGAGGTAAATTAATGGTAAGGTTCCAATCGGCCATTTTTTGTTGGTCTAGTGTCCGCAATGTAGGTATGAGACCGACAGCGTATTTAAAGATTAGAATACTTCGTCAGCTAGCTTGTCATATAAGATTAAAGCATTTTTTAAATATTTACAAATTATGGTGTAAAAACTCTCAGTAGTTGATATTTCACTTTGTTAGTGAGATTGGTGATCGGTATAGTCACGTAGCGTCTGTCTGGTGAGAAGACTGATATTTTTGAATAAAACCAATAAGTATTCTTGATGGTGGGGTCATTACAATTGATGTTACCCAAAGTTTATACAATGTAATTAATATTTTACATTTTACAGGGCCAGCAACTATTACATAGAAGAGTACATGTATTTATGCGTCATAGTAGTAAATATACAATATATTTAAAAATTATTCAAATGGTTAATAAAATAGTTTAAAAATATTAATTATAGAATAGTGAAAAGGTTAAGTAAATGAGTGTATCATGAGATAAAAAATAATGATCTGATTGAAATATTGCTATGCCTACAATTAAATATAGCCATCTTATTTTGAAAATCTCCAGATGGATGAAAAATAGATAAATGGACAGAATGGCTATGTTCCTCCACAATATCAATAAACAAAAAAAAAATACGGAATAATTTAAAAATTACTTAAAAAACAATTCAGGTCGAATTCTACATTCATCCCCCCAGGTGTTAATGTACGCATGGTATATATCCATTTGGATTCCTTCTGACTAATTGTTCTAATTTTGTGGCTCCCTCTCCATGCTTTTTGGTATTTTTCTATACCCCAAAATTGGAGTTGTGAGGGATCTTTATTGTGCTTCAATGTAAAATGTTTCGACACATTGTGTTTTGGAAAGCCATTTTGTATGTTTTGTATATGTTCTTGTATCCTTACTTTTAATGCTCTCTTGGTTCTTCCAACGTATTGCAGATTGCAACTGCATTGGAGTACATATACAACTCCTTCCGTATGGCAATTGATGAAGTCATGGATAGTATGTACTTGGCCCGTATTTGTGGCTACAAATTCGGTTCTTTTACCCTGAAACTTTTTTGCATGGCGGCAGGCATACCAGTTTTTACATGGGTAGAATCCTTTGCCATTAAAGAAAGTAAATGTTGGTTTCCTTGGTGGTTCTATTACTGATCTGACAATAAGGTCCTTGATGGTAGGGGTTCTTTTATATATGATGTTGGGGCATTCTGGTAAAATCTTATCCAAATCTTTATCATTTTTGATTATGTGCCAGTGAAGTTGGATTATCCTGGCTACATCCTTATGTTGGATATTATAGTCCAATATCAGACCCGGTGCTTGTAATTGCATCTTCTTTTTGGGTTTGTTTTGTAGCATTTGGGTTCTCTCAATCTCCTCAACGTGTTGTATTTGGTTCTTAATCCATGAGTCTTTATACCCCTTAGCTTATCTTTCCCCTATTATCAAAGCTTGGGATATATAGTCTTCATTTCTGGTGCAATTACGTTTCAACCGGATAAATTGTCCTTTCGGTATATTATATAGCCACGGTTTGAAATGACAGCTATTTATGGACAAATAGCTGTTAGCATCAACAGTCTTGAAGAGGGTTTTAGTGATTAATTTGTCCTCCTCTATACTGATATTCAAATCTAGGAAATCCACAGACTTCTCGTCTCTCTTCCACACCAATTTAATGTCTTTTATCATTTTCATTCAACTTGGTCAGAAAGGCTTCCAGTTTATCTCTATCTCCATTCCAAATTATTATCAAATCGTCGATGAATCTCTTGTACAGGGTGAGTTCCCTTGGGGTGTCTGTATAGATCGCTGTTTCTTCCCATTCTGCCATAAAGGCATTGGCCACTCCCGGTGCAAATTTCGCACCCATAGCAATCCCTATTGCTTGTTTGTAGTAGCTTTGGTCATGCCAAAAATAATTACATTTCAGGCAGAAATCTAGACATTTGGTAATATACTTTCTTTGTATACATGGTAAAGTGCTATAGTGTCTAAGGAGCCACTTAATAGGGGAACAAGCTTCATGGTGTGCTACAATCGTATATAGCAATGTCACGTCCATTGTTGCTAGGATAGTCCTTCCCTCTAGTACTGGTGTGCCTTCCAATAACTGTAGGACATGTTTAGTGTCTTTGAGATAGGCCCGAGTTGATTGTATTGCTGGTTGAATGAAATAATCTATGTACTGTCCCATTCTAGATGTTAGGTAATCTATCCCATTGACGATGGGTCTGCCTGGTGGATTTTCCATAGGTTTGTGAATTTTTGGAACTGTGTATATAACTGGAATTCGACAAGACTCAGGAATAAGATATTTTGATTCTTTTTAATTAAGAATCTCTTTTTTTATATCCAAATTAATGAGGAGTTCCAACTCCTTCTTATATTTGGACGTAGGGTTACCTACTAGTTTAATGTAATGTAACCCTACGTCCAAATATAAGAAGGAGTTGGAAAAAAAATTCACAAATCTATGGAAAATCCACCAGGCAGACCCATCGTCAATGGGATAGATTCCCTAACATCTAGAATTGGACAGTACATAGATTATTTCATTCAACCAGCAATACAATCAACTCGGGCCTATCTCAAAGACACTAAACATGTCCTACAGTTATTGGAAGGCACACCAGTACTAGAGGGAAGGACTATCCTAGCAACAGTGGATGGGACATCGCTATATACAATTGTAGCACACCACGAAGCTTGTTCCGCTATTAAGTGGCTCCTTAGACACTATAGCACTTTACCATGTATACAAAGAAAGTATATTATCAAATGTCTAGATTTCTGCCTGAAATGTAATTATTTTTTTTGGCATGACCAAAGCTACTACAAACAAGCAATAGGGATTGCTATGGGTGCGAAATTTGCACCGGGAGTGGCCAATGCCTTTATGGCAGAATGGGAAGAAACAGCGATCTATACACACACCCCAAGGGAACTTCCCCTGTACAAGAGATTCATCGACAATTTGATAATAATTTGGAATGAAGATAGAGATAAACTGGAAGCCTTTCTGACCAAGTTGAATGAAAATGATAAAAACATTAAATTGGTGTGGAAGATAGACGAGAAGTCTGTGGATTTCCTAGATTTGAATATCAGTATAGAGGAGGACAAATTAATCACTAAAACCTTCTTCAAGAATGTTGATGCTAACAGCTATTTGTCCATAAATAGCTGTCATTTCAAACCGTGGCTATATAATATACCAAAAGGACAATTTATCCGGTTGAAACGTAATTGCACCAGAAATGAAGACTATATATCCCAAGCTTTGATAATAGGGGAAAGATTTAAAGCTAAGGGGTATAAAGACTCATGGATTAAGAACCAAATACAACACGTTGAGGAGATTGAGAGAACCCAAATGCTACAAAACGAACCCAAAAAGAAAATGCAATTACAAGCATCGGGTCTGATATTGGACTATAGTATCCAACATAAGGATGTAGCCAGGATAATCCAACGCCACTGGCACATCCTCAAAAATGATAAAGATTTGGATAAGATTTTACCAGAACGCCCCAACATCATATATAAAAGAGCCCCTACCATCAAGGACCTTATTGTCA
Source organism: Aquarana catesbeiana (assembly GCF_042186555.1). NCBI lineage: Eukaryota > Metazoa > Chordata > Amphibia > Anura > Ranidae > Aquarana > Aquarana catesbeiana. The sequence goes on along the minus strand of NC_133326.1, from coordinate 46,991,880 downwards.
GATCAGTAATAGAACCACCAAGGAAACCAACATTTACTTTCTTTAATGGCAAAGGATTCTACCCATGTAAAAACTGCTATGCCTGCCGCCATGCAAAAAAAGTTTCAGGGTAAAAGAACCGAATTTGTAGCCACAAATACGGGCCAAGTACATACTATCCATGACTTCATCAATTGCCATACGGAAGGAGTTGTATATGTACTCCAATGTAGTTGCAATCTGCAATACGTTGGAAGAACCAAGAGAGCATTAAAAGTAAGGATACAAGAACATATACAAAGCATACAAAATGGCTTTCCAAAACACAATGTGTCGAAACATTTTACATTGAAGCACAATAAAGATCCCTTACAACTCCAATTTTGGGGTATAGAAAAATACCAAAAAGCATGAAGAGGGAGCCACAAAATTAGAACAATTAGTCAGAAGGAATCCAAATGGATATATACCATGCGTACATTAACACCTAGGGGGATGAATGTAGAATTCGACCTGAATTGTTTTTTAAGTAATTTTTAAATTATTCCGTATTTTTTATTTTTTATTATTTTTTTTATTGATATTGTAGAGGAATATAGCCATTCTGTCCATTTATCTATTTTTCATCCATCTGGAGATTTTCAAAATAAGATGGCTATATTTAGTTGTAGACATAGCAATATTTCAATCAGATCATTATTTTTTATCTCATGATACACTCATTTAATTAACCTTTTCACTATTCTATAATTAATACTTTTTAAATATTTTATTAACCGTTTAAATAATTTTTAAATATATTGTATATTTACTACTATGACGCATAAATACATGTGCTCTTCTATGTAATAGTTGCTGGCCCTGTAAAATGTAAAATATTAATTACATTGTATAAACTTTGGGTAACATTAACATCAATTGTAATGACCCCACCATCAAGAATACTTATTGGTTTTATTCAAAAATATCAGTCTTCTCACCAGACAGACGCTACGTGACTATACCGATCACCAATCTCACTAACAAAGTGAAATATCAACTACTGAGAGTTTTTACACCATAATTTGTAAATATTTAAAAAATGCTTTAATCTTATATGACAACCTAGCTGACGAAGTATTCTAATCTTTAAATACGCTGTCGGTCTCATACCTACACTGCGGACACTAGACCAACAAAAAATGGCCGATTCGAACCTTACCATTAAGAAAAGGAGTGACCGCAATTTACCTCTATAACATACTCCAACAAAACGGCCGTGATGTTACATATAGCGGACTCTGAAAAAATGGCTGCTAAACTACTTCCGGGAATGAAACAATAAAGGCTTGACCCAATAGGCAATCCGGTTCCCCAGATGAAGTTGTGAGAAGCAACGTAACGCGTAGGGATTGGCCGGGAAGAGCCACGACCGGAAGTGACGTGAGAAGGCGAGGAACAACGCCTAATTTGTTCCCTGTGTTATTTTAATCTTCTTTGTGTAAGAGTCTATGCTACCATGTTTTAATACACATGTTTTAGATCTGACATACTGCACTATTGGAGGCTCTTTTTCCCCTCCTTGTCCCCTCTCTTATACTGAGGTACCTCCCTGCATTATATGATTGGACAACACATCACTGCACCCTGAGAAGGAATACTGCTCAATATACCATCCAGAGATACCATATTGACCATCCAGAGAAGTCAGTGGATCCCCCTAGTGGTGACTGCATATTATTGTTATCAGTGAGGTAAGAGTACTGGGAGACCAGATTGTTAAAGTGGACTTCCACCCAAAAGTGGAACTTCCACTCATCAGATTCCTCCCCCCCTCCGGTGTCACAGTTGGCACCTTTCAGGGGGGAGGGGAGTACAGATACCTGTATATTACAGGTATCTGTACTCACTTCCGGCATAGATAGCCGCAGAATCTGCGGTTATTTACGCCACTTCCTGCTCCCTCCCCGCTGCCTGCTGGGAAACACACGGGTCCCAGAGGCAGCAGGGACCATCAGTATTGCGCTGCGCGACTCGCGTATGCGCAGTAGGGAACCGGGAAGTGAAGCCGCACGGCTTCACTTCCTGATTCCCTTACCGAAGATGGAGGCGGCAGCACCCGAGGACGGAGAGACGGTTCCGCCTCGGGTGCCGACATCGCGGGCGCCCTGGACAGGTAAGTGTCCATGTTTTAAAAGTCAGCAGCTGCAGTATTTGTAGCTGCTGACTTTTAAAAAAAAAATTTTCGGCGGCGCTCCGCTTTAAGGGAGCCATAACAGGATTATTGGGAATCATCACCTGCACCTGTTTCAACAACCACAGAACCCCATCACTCCCCATTCACTACAATAATTACTGGACTTTTTTGTCACTGTTTTTGTTTGAAATGTAAAGTGAATTCATATTTATTGTAGTTTGACCTTCACTAGGATATTTATATTTAACTATATTTTTACACACACTAGGCCATTTACACTTTATTTACACTAAGAACAATGTGTGATTGTACACGATAAGAGTGATATTCATTATTTACACAAAAAATTTATATATATATATTTTTTTTCTTCATTTTTCTTCGTCATCACCGATAGATATTAACACATCACTCAGTTTAATTCCACCTTGAATATTATAAACACTCTCCTTATGCTCATAGGTTATTTTACATCCTATTACCACTTGCGCGAAATCACTTTATTGATTTTAATTATTTAGTGTTATGTGTTACACTTTTAGATTTTGCTGCACTTTGGTTTATATCACACACCTATTTTACTCGTTATTCCATAGTAGCGCGAGAGCTCTTTACTATTATATCAAATGTTTAAACTGAGAAAATGTGCCATTTTAAGAAAAAAGCCCCCTTGGAACTGTAACGAAGTTATAGTATAACAGACTTTTATTAATACAAAAAAATATCTTTGTTAAACAAAGAATTCCTTTAAAAAGACATCATATAAATGTTAAAAAACCTGGAAAAGCTCTGATGATACCATATATATCTTCAAGGGACCTTGTATCTTTGGATACTTACAAACTTTTTAAGCCAGGGACACAAAGCTGTCAGAGCCTTTTCTTTAAAATGTAATGATGTTTGCCATTGGGCCTTGGGCTCTGACGGCAGTGTGTCCCTAGTTTAAAACGTGTCAGTCACAGCTCTCTGCTCATCTCCCTCTGTGCTCAGGGAGTCAGGGCGCTGTGATGTCAGCAGAGAGTGGACTTTAGTCCGCTCTCTGCAGAAAACAGGTCACAGGAGTGCAAAATTAATTGCACTTTTGTGATCCATAGGAGAAGCCCAGCCACATGAGCTTTGGCTGGACTTCTCCTTTAAGGAATTCTTTGTATAATAAAAATATTTTTTTATATTAATAAAGATCTGTTATACTTTAACTGCTTTAAAGTGCCAAGGGGGCATTTTTGCTGGGTCTGGGGACGAGCAGGTAATACTCTCATTGTTTCAACTTTTGTATTTTAAGAAAAAAGCATGATAATTTTGAAATTGATGACAGCAACACGTCTCAAAAAAGTTTGGACAGGGCAACAAAAAGCTGGCAAAGTAAATATTACTAACAAGGAAGATGGGCAGAGGTTCACCAATATGTGAAAAGTTGCGGCTAAAAATTGTCGAACAATTTTAAAAATAATGGTCCTCACTGTAAAATTGCAAAGACTTTATATATATCATCATCTACAGTACATAATATTATGAAAAGATTCCAAGAATTTGGAGAAATCTCTGTGCGCAAGGGGCAAGGCCGAAATACAATATTGGATGCCCATGATCTTTTGGCCCTCAGACGGCACTGCATTAAATACAGACATGAATTTGTGATGAACAACACTGTATGGGATCAGGAATACTTCCAACAGTCACTGTCTGTGAACACAGTTCACTGTGCCACCCAAAAAATGCAAGTTAAAGCTCTATCAGGCAAAGAAGGAGCCATATCTAAACATGATTCAGAAACGCCGCCATCTTCTCTGGGCCAAAGCTCATTTAAAATGGTCTGTTGCAAAGTGGAAAACTGTTCTGTGGTCAGATCAAATCGAAATTTGACATTCTTTTTGGCAACAATGGGTGCTGGGTCCTCTGGACTAAAGAGGAGAAGGACCTTACAGCTTGTTATCAGTGCTCAGCTCAAAAGCCGGCATCTCTGATGGTATGGGGGATTAGTGCGAATGGAATGGGCAGCTTGCACATCTAGAAAGGTACATTACATGCTGAAAGATTTTTCCAGGTTTTAGAGCAACATATGCTCAGGCAAGAATGGGACAACATTCCTCTCCCAGACATTTACAGAGTGTTGTAAAAAGAAGTGGAGAGGCTACACCATGGGAAACATGGCCATATCCCACACTTTTTAGAATTGGGGTTGTACTTTGCCAGCTTTTCGTTGCCCTGTCCCAACTTTTTTGAGAGATGTTGCTACCATAAATTTCAAAATTGCCTTATTTTTTTCTTAGAATGGTCAATTTTCTCACTTGAAACATTTGATATTTTTCTTCCTTCTATTGTAATTTAAATGTGGGTTTATGAAATTTGCAAATCATCGCATTTTGTTTTGATGTAGATTTTACACAACTTTTTTGGAATTGGGGGATTGTATATTTGACCTCCGCTTTTGCCCTGAGAGATTTGTTAATGATCTTTGTTGATGGGTAGCAGAGACAGCAAGTCACAAAGCTATAAGAGAGGAATTATTACAAATGTACCATGGAGATGGCTGTGAAAAGAAGTCTTCTGCATGACTAGAGAGTGCAAAATGTGGTGCAGCTCTGCATAGAAACCAATCAGCCAATCAGTTTCCATTTTTTTTTTTTTGTCAAAGCTTAGTTGAACAAGCTGCACTAAGAAGCTAATTGGCTATCATGTACACCTGCACCAGATTTTGCACTCTCCAATTTTAGTAAATCAACCTTATTACAGTTGTTATACATACACTTCTGAGCTGCAACTGATAATGCATTATGCATAATTGTAATTTCATGACATTCCTTTTTTAGCTGCACTCTGTGTGTTTGTTTTCCTTCCATGATGCTTGTAAAGACATTTTCTATTTCTTAGTGCATATCACTCTGTCATCCATTTTAGGAATGGCCTGGGACCAGTGAAAGAAGGTGAAGCCCAGTATTCCGTGGTCCACTGTACTGGTTATATTAAGGCTTGGCCCCCAGCAGGTAAGAACAAAGGTAACGAGAACATTATGTAGTAATCACTAGATGGTTAAGAGAAAAGTAATTAAACTATAGTAAGGCCATATTTAGAGCCTTTGCTGTCTGAGGCACATAGGAATGATGATGCTTCTTAGTACAAGCCCCAGCACTTTTTTCCATATGCGTGAATATTGCCGCAGTATCGGAGAACTATAATTGAACCCTGCACTCTGTCAGAAGGGAGCAGAGAAGGATATGAATATGGTCGTTCTTTTAGCAATGTTAAAAATTTCATTTTCACAGAGACACAATACAAATCAATGAACATGGTCCACTTGCCATGAAACAACGAAAGTGCAGGTAACCAGACATATAATCACATCTGCCAGGAGTTCAGATCCTTTGTATGGGGACTTCAGTGTCAACTGGAGCAATAAAGATATCATTTATAGGTCATTAACCAGAGAAAATCTAAGCAGGCAGACAGGATATTTTTGGAAAATGTGATGCACTGGGAATTAGAATTCTTTTATTAGTAACAAAAGGTTAAGGTTTAGTATTGGAGTTGTCGGTGCATTTGGCAGATCAGAATGGTTTGTTCCCAACAGAATTATGACTTTTTGTCTGAAAAATGATCTAGCAGCTGGTATTTATGCAGGAGAGTGAAAGATGCTGTAAGGATCTGCCAGACGCTGTCACATCGGTATCTCAGCTTTCCATCTTAAATTAAAACGAAGGAAGTCTCTCGTTAAACCTGAGTTACATATTGTCATCAATGCTGAACCCAACACATCCTTAGGGGCCTACGGCACATTTTTTGGAATGAAGACTTCATTATTTGTTAATGTCTCTGTATTCAGATTTGCTGTGTAAATCTTGTCTGTAAACAAAGAGTCTACATGCTGTTTCCTTTCACCAAGTTCTTCCAGTTGTTTTGTTTATTGATTTTTCAAAGAACTACATGCTCCATTATTCACTGACAAGAAATCAAAATAGTCCACTATGACACCAATGTTTGTGCGCACAGTATTGTAGCAGGGCAATGCGGTGTAAGAGATGCACATGCTTAAACTAACACTAAACAATATCCTTATTCACCAAAAATGATCCATACACATCAATTTTTCATGAACTTCCTGAAACTAGATTTTTAAAAATGTTGTGATTCTTCATAAAACAGTCAAACCTACTACATGCAAATATTCAGAAGAAATAAAAATTGAAGGATCAGCAAAGTCTTCTTGTGTAGGAATCTGAGCCATGCTGTGAGTGTGCCTAAAGGGTCAATCAAAGGAGGCTAAGCTATTTTGAGACTAGCATTTTCAGCTTGTTATTTTAAACCCAAATCTCCCATGAACCATCATCATTCTGGAAATTATATAGAGAAGTCTGTATGTGGCAGCAGAGCCATCATTGGTAGGGTTGTAAGAGGGCACAAAACAACCCATCTTGCATGAGGTGGAGCAAAGAGCCAGTGCTGGGTCTCCTATTTATCTATTCACCTTCATTGTATGCATTTTGGAGAGTGGAGCCTTTAAAAATTCATAATTTGAATATAATATCATTTATTTACTGTTTTAAAACAGAACATAATAGCAAGCTGCACATACTGTAACTGATAGATGTGGCATAGCTGAATCTAAAAACTAAACTTATTTCCCTTTATTTTTTGTTTCTATTTTCTTCTCCATTCATTTAAAATATTCAACTTTATAGCTAAATTAAAGTATAACCAGTAGCCAAACCGAAAATCCTATAAAGAATCATCTAAAAAATAAGGGTCAAGGTAAATAATGTAATAAAATTCTATATTTAATATTTATTACTCTATATGCTACCAGTAATAATCACTGGTCTTTTCAAGGCTGGTTGGCACCCAGTCTGCAGCTTCTTTGCTGCCATAGTAGCTGCACTAGGGGGCTCTTCATCGTCTACCAGTGGTTCTATAGGTGTTACCAGAGATGATTCTAAGATTCTGCATACCAGTGAACTGTGAAGTGATATAGAATGGGCATGATGATAACATAGACATGTAAAAAATAAGAAACGTAATTAAAAAAAGGAATAGTCTACACGTGATAGAAGATATAGATGATAGGGCTTTCTAGTTCTGCTGACAAGCACATTTATATCACAGCAGTGCATCTACACTTTTTGGCTGCATAGGACCCGTTTGTACAGATGAGTGAGATGAGTGGTTATTTTTAGCAGCTATAAACCCATAAACAGACTCTTATTTCTTTGTATGAGTGGTTTTAAATCAGAATTGCCCCTCAGTAACCTGTGTAAATTCCTAAGTTGTGGCGTATGATGTTTTGTCCTTTGGGAATAGAGATTTTGCTCAGAAATTCTATATATAGAATTGTTTAGCCTGCAGCCAGCAGCCCCTTCTCTAATGTATGGCAGGTGGGAATTCAGCTTTCCAGTACACGCAAAGGTTCACTTATTCCACATTGTTTGTGTGTTCAGATCAGAACAAACCCACTGACGTGAGGTTATACTGAGTAAGACTTTTTGGCCTGGCTGGCTCAGCATTATTATAAAGTAATGTGAGTTTTATATAATGGAAATAATCTAACTAAAAATAGCTCCATTTATTTTTTGTTTCTAATTTCTTCTCCATTCAAAATACTCAACTTTACAACTAGACTAAAGCATAATCAATAGCCAAACAGAAAATCACATAAAGGACAATCTAAACAAAATGGGACCAGGTAAATGAGAACTATAATGCTATATTTCACATTTATTACCCTATATTGCTATGCTGCCAGTAAATACTCAGCACAACAATTGCTGGTCTTCAAGGCTGGTTGGTATCCAGTCTGCAGCTTCTTTGCAGCCACAGTAGCTGCACTAGGGGGCTCTTCATCTGAAGTCAAGGTCCATAAAGAGGGCTTTTAATAACATAGCCTTCTAATACAGGAATAGCATTTATATAGGAAAAGAAATGCATTTTGGTTGCCATGTTATATCATTGCATGGTATCCATCCTAACCAACAGATGAACAATGGTGTCACTCCCTGACAGTGAATGTGAGATGGGTGTTGAGGATAAGCATTGATAGAGCTTTGCAGGCTTTTTATTTCTAAGATGCAGTTGTAGCTTTTGGCAGGTCATAGACGGTGCAAATATTATTCCTGCAACCATGAGTTGCAGGAAAGAAATTTGCACAATCCCCCCCATCAACACAGACAGTGCTGACAGGGTAATCCCTCCTGCTGAGCAAGGAGGGATTCGCAGGGACGGGGGAAGCTGTCACCGCCAGGAGAAGACAGTGATTATTGCTAGTGGCTATAGCAAGCACTAGCAATAATCGCAAGTGAATCCGACAGGCTGGTTGTACCCAGGTTGATTGTACTGAACCAGCCGAGACTCGAGCCGTCTATGACCAGCCTTAGCCACCTTGTCTTCCCCATACTGAGTAGTAAATGTGTGTATCCCAACCCCACAGACTTACCTTCCACTTATTTACAGGTTTACATTAGAGTAAGCCATACGGGAGAATACCTTATATACCAAAAAAGGGTGATAACTCTTCAGGTTGACCACTTTCTTCTGCCTCAAGACAGTTCTGTGAGGGAGTCAATCATTATATCTGTATGTTGGTGTGTAAGGGCACCAAAGAATAAGTAATGAGAAATGTAGTAATCCATATACACCAACATACAGAAGGGCGACCCCAATGTCAGAGGGCTTTCTTTTTTAGGAGCAGCCTAAGCACACAGAATAAGAAAAGTCAAGATTTTGAACACCTTAAATACAGGGCCACCTCAACCATCACAAAAAATAGCATTATATCTGGACACCTTTAGATATGGGCTGACATACCAGCCCCATGTTGGTTAGCTAGATTGAATTTTCCTGGGTGATCACTATTGTTCCCAATAGAAGGAAAGTGACTGCTTATAATGGCCTTTAAGAGTCTCCAAGATAACGATGTTCTTGGCTGTGACTGGAAGTTCTGAATATTTTCAACTCGTTTGTAGAATGCCTCATTAGAGACCAGATCTTTCTAATAAGCAACTTGGCATTTGGAGAGTGCATGCTAATGCTACAATTTTGGACTGTAAATGAAAATGACTCTTCCAGCCAAGGCTTTTCTGCAGAAGTCTTCATTAGAGACCAAATATTTCTCAGAAGAGACCAATCGGCAGTCTGACTGAATGCACCCTTTAACCTTTTCAGAAGCCCTTGTTGTCTGCCTCTAAAACTTGACATACAAACACAGACTTGATTAGGAATTTTTAAACAGTATTTTTCTTTTCTTATAAAATGACACTTCGGTCAGACTACTAAATACCGTATATGTCTAAAATACATTGATGTCAATTTGGCCAGCCATTCTTGTGACATTGCTAGTCAGAAAGATCAATCTGCTACTCCCTAGGTTGGATTTACTGCTTCTTGGGCCAGCTCACTAGGTGATGTGCTAATTCACTGTCCATTGAAGAAGTAGAAAGATGATGACTTTGCTTAATCATGAAATACATAGATCACCTGCCAGACTGTGCAGCGTGGAATATAGTATCTCACAAAAGTGAGTACACTCCACATTTTTGTAAATATTTTATTATATCTTTTCATGTGACAACACTGAAGAAATGACACTTTGCTATAATGTAAAGTAGTGAGTGTACAGCTTTTATAACAATGTAAATTTGCTGTCCCCTCAATATAACTCAACACACAGCCATTAATGTCTAAACCTCTGGAAACAAAAGTGAGTACACCACTGTCAAAATTGGGCCCAAAGTGTCAATATTTTGGGTGGCCACCATTATTTTCCAGCATTACCTTAACCCTCTTGGGCTTGGAGTTCACCAGAGCTTCACAGGTTGCCACTGGAGTCCTCTTCCACTCCTCCATGACGACATCACGGAGCTGGTGGATGTTAGAGACCTTGCGTTCCTCCACTGGTAAAGGAAAGGGTTAAAATCTCTAAACCAATGTTGGGGAAATTTCCAGTTTCTTCCAATACAGAGAGCCAAAAAACAGGAAGTTAAAGTAGAACTATAGGCAAAACTTGTTTGTTTGTTTGTTAGAGTAGGGAAGGGTTATAACCCCTAATAGATTTTTTTTCACCAATAGTGCCCCCTTTTGGAGATTTGCCCTCACTTCCTGTCCCATAGCCAAACAGGCAGTGAGAGAAAATCCCTGCAAATTAAGGGAAATTTTTGGGGACCCCTAGGTAACCAGAACTAGTGTCCTCATTGGAAGATTTCCCATCTATTCCTTTTCTGGGGACAACCCAAAATATGGGTAATTTGCTTTTACTTTCACTTTCATTGATAATGGTAAACAGGACAAATAGAGAGGATGAGTATCCTTAATGGGGGCACAGACCATCTCTACTCTATCCAAAACGAAAAAAAAAGTTTTGCCTTTAGTTATACTTTAAGGAAATCTCATCAGTGAGGACCCAGACAGCATTTATAGGGCATCAAAACCCCAAAACAAAAATTGAATATAATGCAGCCTCCCAGTTCTTAGATGAAGTGCCTGCCTATGTTTTCTTTGTCCCAGCTTTTTCCCTCTATTTTCACCCGAATATCCTGTAAATAATACACTTCCCACATTCACTCCCCCTCTGTATCTCTGGAGAAAGTTATGGTTGCCACCAAAGCTCAACTTCAAACATGTCTGCCTTTGATCCTCTCTATTAGATGGGGACTGATGGACATTAGTAGTTTACAGCAATACAGGATTGTTAAGCTCACAGGAAGTGACAAGGACACGGAATTTCTGGCAAGTTTAGATAATAGATTACACTCCAATTACACTTGTGTTTAACATAAATTATCTATTACATGCATTAAGCCAGTGGTGGTCAACTTTCTTGACGTGGGGGCCTCTAGTGCTGCCCTCAACATCACCAAAGGGCTACACATAAAATTCAGTGGACAGCAGACACACAAGAGGTTATAGTCAAACACTATAGCATGATACAAAAGATGGCGAGAGACTGTGAAGATGCTACAAGAGATGGTCAGAGACTACGGACATGCTTGCAGAAGATGGTCAGAGACTGTGAACATGCTCAATGAGTTGTTGCAGACTGGGGAAACTTCAAGGGACAGTCATATGCTGGAGACATATTGCAAGAGACTCCAAAAAACACTGCTATAAAAAGGCAATAGAGAAGCACAGATTATTGTCTGAAGGGACCTCGAGGGCCGCACAAAAAGTGTCAAAGGGCCGCATGTGGCTCCTGGGTGCAGGTTAGGCACCAAGGCATTAGGCAGCTATATTGCCTTTTTAAATATCGTTCAGCCTACTTACATTTGTCCATTTTCATGCAGAAAAACCCATGCCGTTTGTTGCATGAAAATGCAATTCAAGTAGAACTCCCCATGATCCCTATGGGTATGGTTCACATTTATGCACTGCAGTTTACTGTGAAAGCAAAGGGAAACCATATGAGCCCATTTACACCCCTACACGTGTGGTGCAATGTGAGCTGCATGTAAAAAAAGGTTAGTGTCCCTTTATAGGGAGGGTCTCTGCCCTGCCTCAGGCCAGTTTGGGCTGGGCTTCCCTTTCTCATGCTGGGTATACAGTATAGTCATAGTATATACTAGGGGTGGTGGTGGTGCATGAGAATAGTGAGGACCATGGAGAGCTCCAGCAGGTGATGGTAAGCAGGCATGTACTTCCTCTCAGTGTTCCATGTCTTAGGCCTAATCAATTTAATACCTGGAGGATAGCTAAAAGTGTAGAACATGGCTGATAGACTGACTACAGATAGCTTTGTACCTCTAAGCAGGATTGTTGAGTATATTGGAAAAGACTGTTCTTGAAATGTGTGTAACACTTCACCATTATTTGCACTCTGTAGTGCTAACTTAATTTTACAGTGAAAAGAGAAATAAGTTCCCTATCTGGACATTCCATTACTGAGCAAGCTGAAATGAGTGTGACACAGTGCATATATACCCTTATGCAAGGGCATGTATACCAGTATGCTTTCCTGTGGCTTCGAAGTGGTTGTAAACCTCAGACATGAAATATGAACAAAACATATCCCTCTATAGTGTACTTGTCTCAATTAAGAGCACTAAGTGTCATTTCAGTCTACTGCTTCTTTTTTCTGCTATCAGCATGAGTCATTTCTGACAAGTTTTCCTGACACCAAGAGAAAAATGGTGACAGGGGAGGGATCTCCAGCTGATTGACAGCCTCAGCTCTGTTCCTGTGTGCTTTATGGAGGGGGTGTGTCCCTTCCCTCCAATCAGCTCTCAGAGCTCTCCTCACTGATTTAACTTTAGCTGTTGTTATTTTTATTATGACTAAGGCCTATGTAAGAGGCTGAAACGCGTGAATAATTACAGGTATTGATTCCCTTTATTGGATAGATTAAATAAAATCGTATATGTTTTGTTTTTGGGACATCATGGTGCCAGATTTTTTTCTCTTTGATTGGACAAAAGAAAAAAGGTGACAGGAGAGGGAGCTCCAGCTGATTGACAGCCTCATCTCTATTCTCATGTGCTGTGTGGGTAGGGGTGTTTCTCTTCCCCCCAACCAGCTCTTAGAATTCCTCACTGAGCTCTGCAGTGTGTAATTTCAGGTCTCCGTCTCTTTATAAATTCTGGACTTTGAATGGCTGTAGAGAAAAGAAGACTGCAGATAAACATGTACAACTTATGTAGGAGGATCTGTATAATTTCTGTGTATCACCTGAGGCCAGTCACTTCACTGGGTATTAATGAGGGTTTACAACCACTAAGGGTGTCATGTTGAGCATTGAGGATTCCGCTGCTGTCATGAATAATAAGAGAGAGAGACTATTCTGTGGAAGCTGTGTGCACATTAAAGGGGTTGTAAACCCTCAGCGTTTTTTAATCTTAATGCCTTCTATGCATTAAGGTAAAAAACCTGCTTTACTGCAGCAGCGCCCCATCATTCCCGCAATGGGAATGAGCACACCAGCTCCGGCCGGTGTCTCGTGTCCTGATTGGATAGATTGATAGGAGTGCAGCCATTGGCTCCCATTGCTGTCAATCAAATCCAATGACGCGTGCGTCGGGGATGGAGCCGAGTCCTGCTGTCTGTGTTAACAGACGCAGCAGCAGGACTAGGGAGTGCGCCTGCATGGGTGCCTCATAGGAGAGTGCTTCTCCGACGAGACACTCAAGAAGAGGAGGAGCCAGGAGCACCACAGAGGGACCCCGGAAGAGGAGGATCGGGGCCACTCTGTACTTAACCAACTTCACAGTGGAGGTAAGTATGACATGTTTGTTTTTTGTTTTTTAAAGAAACCTGAACTTTTACAACCCATTTAAGGGGTTGATTTACTAAAGGCAGTTGCTCTAGAGCAAAGTAAATGAGCAGAAGCTCTGATGACTTCCATCAATCATGTGCAAGCTAAAATGCTGTTTTTTTATTTTATTTTCCTTGCACGCGATTGGGTATTCTTTGCAAAGTGAAGCCTTACCTCATTTACTAAGCTCTGGAGCAACTGGCTTGCCTTCTTTCTGCCTTTAGTAAATTAACCCCTTAGTCTCTGTACAGATGGGGTAAACCACTCATGAGCTGTGCGGTTGCTGCTGCTATGGGTCAAGTGACCATCCACAAATAGGAGACCCCGAAGGTCGCATAATGACCAGCTAGAAGAAGAAGGTACACCAACCTCCTGTGCTCATGTTGTACAGCAAGCCCCCTAGCGTGGGACCTGGCTTATCAACTGCTGCTTGGGGGTGTCACGTCACATTCGGCTACTCATCACATTTTGCTACCCACTGGAGTGCGCATGCGTGACGCCGCCATATGCGTTCCAACACTGTTATAAGACCACTTTGCCACAGGGCCCCTCGCCACGCTTCGGGCACGGCCTTGCTTCGCTTGGCATAATTATAATCTAACTCTATGTCCACTTGGCTGGTGGGGCTTGAACCTGGACTCAGGGGTGTGGCCACAAAATTCTGTGCAAGTGCAGATCGCCACAGTGTTGGAACGCATATGGCGGCGTCGCGCATGTGCAGTCCAGCGGGTAGCCAAATGTGATGGGTCGCCATATTTGACGCTACAAGGGCACTACATGCAACACACACCAACAGTGGGAATCCAGTCTGAAAAAATGGCAGTCATGACATGCAGCAGATGAATATTTCCTGCATTTATAAGTGGGGTTGTATTTTTAGAATTTATTTTTCATTATGGCTATAGCAAGGGAGTGTTTTCTTTGCCATCTGTGTCCCATCCTGGAGATTTCGCTTTACTTCCTGTCCCATAGCCAAACAGGAAGTGAGAGGAAATCTCTGCAATGTAAAGGATAAGTTCACCTTCCATAACATGTTACATGTTACACCATATCCAAGGTGTAGTATGTAACATGTTATGAATGGACCGGCCCCCGCACCCACCCGAATCCCCAATCTGACCGCTAGAAGGGATTCACACCGCCCCCCCCCCCCCCCCCCCGCGCGCGCGCGCTAGCTGTCACAATTTTAAAGAATTGTGGCCAAGCGGGGCTCTGGCCGGCTGCATCACTCATTATTCACAGTGTTATGTGAATAGAAAACGGGCACACTAATACACTAACAAATCTGCAGGAGACCTGCATGGCACCAGCGATCTGCTGATTGCTCGTGTAATGCTTTAGAGCAGGGGTGTCAAACTCAAATTCATCATGAGCCACATCAGCATTATGGTTGTCCTCAAAGGGCCAGTTGTATCCCTAAGACTATATACATTTATACAAGGCTCTTTTTCTCACAGAATAGGTGCAGTACACGCAATAAATACCAGGAGTGCGTTATGTGCGGAGTTCAGGGATGCGCTATTTACACTGTTCTGTTTCAGGGTTCCCTATGCAAAGAGTACAAAGATCAGGGCTGCACTACTAACAGAGTGCAGGGTTCAGGGGTGTGCTATATATAGACTTCAATGTTGAGGAGTGCGCTACATACAGAGTGCAGGGTTCAGTTCTCTTTCACAGGTTGTCCACATCTTACTTATACTTGTTCCCCTGGGTGCGAGCGCCACATAAAATGGCCTGGCGGGCCACGCGTTTGACGCGTGCTTAGAGGCTCCAGAAACAAAAAATAATAAATGCACATTTTTTTTACCTGCCAAAAAAATGTGCATTTATCATTCTTTGTTAAAAGGTAAACTTATCCTTTAACCCCCTTAGAGCCGGCCCTTTAAGGAACTGATAGCACCGCCGGGGGACCGCAGAAGTCCAGGATCGGGGCCACTCTGTGCAAAACGAGCTGTACAGTAGAGGTAAGTATGATATGTTTGTTATCTATTTTTAAACAAGGGTTTACAATCACTTTAAGAACACTGGGAGGCGGGCTTATGGTCATGTGACCGACGTGATTGGCTGTTACAGCGGGCACATGATCAGAAAGCTCCTGATCACAAGCAGCGGACGGGAGCATTCAGTTAGCTGAGAGCACAGCACTATCGCCGCTATAGCACGCAAATATACGTGCCAAGGCCTGGCTGTCGAGAGGCCACATATTTGCGTACGCTCGGCACCTAGGGGTTAAAGGAATCCCTTGGGGATCCCCAGGTCACCGGAACTAGCGTCCCCATTGGAAGATTTCCCCTGTATTACTTTTCTGGGGACAACCCAAAATATGTGATTTTCTTTTACTTTCAATGATAATGGTAAACGGGACAAATAGAGAAGGTGAATCTGCCTAAAAGGGGCACAGACAGCAATAAAAACTGACAGGGGTTCTAATCACCCTGCACACTGTTCAAAACAAAAAAAAAGTTTTGCCTTTAGTTACAGTATACTTTAAAGTGGAGTTCCACCCAAAAATGGAACTTCTGCTTATCCGGTCCCCCCCCCCCACCCAACCCCCCCCCCCGGTGCCACATTTGGCACCTTTCAGGGGGGACCAGATATCTGTCTAATCCAGGTATTTGCTCTCACTTCCGGCAAAAGATCGCCGCAGAATCCGCGGCGATCTATGCCATGTCCGGCCCCTGCTCCGTCCCCCCCACTGTCTTCTGGGAGACACACAGGTCCCAGAAGACAGCAGGGACCAGTCAGAACGCGCAGCGCGACTCGTGCATGCGCAGTAGGGAACCATGCTGTGAAGCCGCAAGGCTTTGCTTCCTTATTCCCTTACTGAAGATGCTGGAGCCGAAGGACGGGTCGGGTGAGGACATTGCGGATGCTCTGGACAGGTAAGTGTCCTAATTTTTAAAGTCAGTAGCTGCAGTATTTGTAGCTGCTGACTTTTATTTATTTATTTTTTCTGCCGAACTCCGCTTTAACTGCCACTTCATTTGGGAAAGCACATTAGTCTGGTACCAGAGCTCATAGTATACATATTATTCTTCCATTCACCTAAATGTCTATACAGTATGCCAGATATCAGATAGAAAAGATCACTTACAAATGACCTACAGATTACACTGACATTGTAAAGTCTCAAGGTTTTTCACCTTAATGCATAGAAAACCTTCTGTGCTGCAGCTGCCCCCCAGAGCCCCTGTTTTTCTCACCTAAACCTGATCGTTCCAGTATCAAAGATGAGCTCAGCAGCTCCAGCTGCTGTCTTGGTACCTCATTGGATAGATTGACAGCAGCGGGAGCCATTGGCTCCCACTGCTATCAATTAAATCCAGTAACACGGGGGGCGGGGCCGAGTCCTGCTGTCTGTGTCAAAAGAGGCAGAAACAGGACTCGGGAGCGCGCACGAGTGCCCCCATTGAAAGTGGCTCTCCGTGGGGGGCACTCGATGAAGAAGAGGAGCCAGGAGCGCCCCCGGGGGACCTCAGAAAAAATGGATCGGGGCCGCTCTGTGCAAAACCCTTGCATAGAGCAGGAAAGTATGACATGCTTTTATTAAAAAATAAAAAAAAAAAAACCTTTACAACCCCTTTAATGCCCCAGTTGCACTCAGGTATGTTGACCTCCTATAAACCTTGAGATAAGTTTCATGTTGTCTGTGAGTAAAATCACACATTTTTACAGTTGAGTATTTCTTGGAAAATCCTGCATTATAACCCAGATCATTCTCACAAGCAACCCTTCAGCAACCTTTAAATATGTCCATTTATATTGTGTGCATCTCTCTCTGTGTTACACTAACCATACATATCTGGCACCCCTGCTGGGAAGCATACGCCAAGCCGAGAGCTCCAGACTTTCCATTGTGTTAAATCCGAGATTCCGAGCTGCGTCCAAGTCTTTTGCTTTGAGGCCACTCTTTAAATGTCCTGGATTTATTCAGCAGTAGCTTGAACAGAGTCCCACAAAAGGAAAGTGTAACTGAAATCACATCTGGCTGATGCAGCAGAGGTCTGATTGCTAGTTTCTGCTCCCGTTAACTATTAATATGCAGTGGAGGCCGTCAGTGTCCTCAATATGCATACAAAGACCAGGCTCCAGCTTTCTACATAACATATGTATATTTACAAATATCTAAAATGATTCCCTATAGTGGATCTGAAGCGATATCAGGGATTTGCAAAAGACTGAAGTGTGGGGTCCATAGGCGGAGCAGATAATACTTGGATGACTAAATCTGACCATTCCGAATATTTGTTACCCAAGCTGAGTTTCTGGATCATGCAGAAAACAGTAGAAGCAGTAAGGCTAAGGGCTCGTTCACACAGGTATTGAAATCCAAAGCAGCCTTTAATGTGCATTAACGCACCTGTAGTGTGAAAGTGGTTGTAAACCTCAGACATCAAATATGAGCAAAACATATCCCTCTATAGTCTGTACCAGTGTTTCTCAACTCCAGTCCTCAAGGCGCCCCAACAGGTCGTGTTTTCAGGCTTTCCATTATTTTGCACAGGTGATTTGATCAGTTTCACTGACTTAGTAACTACCACAGCTGTTTTATCTGAGGGAAATCCTGAAAACATGACCTGTTGGGGCGCCTTGAGGACTGGAGTTGAGAAACACTGGTCTGTACTTTTCTCAGTCCACAGCACTAATGCCGTGTACACATGGGCGGACTTTTCAGCATCAAAGGTCCGACGGACTTATGACAGACTTTCGAACGAACGGACTTGCCTACACACAATCACACCAAAGTCCGACGGATTTGTACGTGATGACATATGACCGGACTAAAATAAGGAAGTTGATAGCCAATAGCCAATAGCTGCCCCATCGTCGGTTTTCGTATGTCGGACTAGCATACAGGCAAGCGGATTTTTCGACTGGACTCAAGTCCATCGGAAGGATTTGAAACATGTTCCAAATCTAAAGTCCGTCTGATTTTCGACCGAAAAAGTCAGCTGCAGGTTCAGTGAAGCCCACACACGGTTGGATTGTCTGACCACCATATTTTACTAGACCAGGCCTCCATATTTCACTAGTCCAGCCCACCATATTTCACTAGTCTAGCCCACCATATTTCACTATTCCAGCCCACCATATTTTACTAATCCAGACCACTATATTTTACTAATCCAGACCACTATATTTCACTAGAACAAGGCACTATATTTCACTAGTCCAGACCACCATATTTAACTAGTACAGGCCTCCATATTTCACTAGGCCAGGCCTCCATATTTCACTAGTCTAGGCCACCATATTTCACTAGACTAGGCCTTCATATTTCACTAACTAGGCCTTCATATTTCACTAGACCAGCACACCATATTTCACTAGAGCAGACCACCATATTTCACTAGAACAGGCCATCATATTTCACTAGTCCAGACCTCCATATTTCACTAGTCCAGACCACAATATTTCACTAGACCAGGCCTCCATATTTTTTTAGTAGATCAGGCCACCATATTTCACCAGAACAGGTCACTATATTTCACTAGTCCAGATCCCCATATTTCACTAGTCCAGACCACAATATTTCAGTAGAAGAGGCCTCCATATTTTACTAGATTAGGCCACCATATTTCACTAGAACAGGCCACCATATTTCACTAGTCCAGGTCCCCATATATCACAAGACCCTAGTTTTCGCCTTGCCAATGTACAACCTCATGTCAATGAATTACATGCAAGAATGTCAGTGCTACGTGTCAGTGTTACTTTGCTAGCAGAAATAGAAGTTCCTTTGTGCCACCCAGATCTTGTAACAACACTTACTTTAAAAAAAAAAATTTATTAAAGGTATTGTGAAGTATTTTTGACTGTGTGTGCTTTGGCTTTGTGTTCTCTTTGTGTCTTCTGCATGCTGTACAAATGTGTATGCTCTGAGACCTGTGTGTTCTCTGCTTGTGTATGTTTGTCCTTGGATGCATGTGGGACCTGGATGTGTTCTTACTGTGTCCTGTCACTATGTACTCTGACTATGTTTGTCCAGTGTGGGTTCTAACTGTACATACCCTAGTACCCTGGTGCTCAACCTGTGGCTGTTTGGCACTTTTTGTGTGGCCTTTGGGGCCCCTGCAGACACTAATCCTTGTTTCCCTATTGCCCTGTTATAGTAGTCTCATGTAATATGTCTTCAGTCAAGAGTCTCCTGAAGCATGTCCACAGTCTCCAACAACGCATATAGCATGCCCACAGTCTTTTACAGCATGTCTGCAGTCTCTGACCATCTCTTGTATCATGTCTGCAGTCTCTAATCATCTCTTGTATCATGTCCGCAGTCTCTGACTGTTTCTTTCACCATGCGCGCAGTCTATGACCATCTCCTGTACCATGTCTTCAGTCTCTGATCATCTCTTGTATCATGTCCGCAGTCTGTAATCATCTCTTGTATCATGTCTGCAGTGTCTGACCATTTCTTTCACCATGTGTGCAGTCTCTGACCATCTCCTGTACCATGTTTGCAGTCTTTGTATCATATCTGCTGTCCCTAACCATCTCTTGTATCATGTCTGAAGTCTCTTATCATCTCTTGTATCATGTTTGCAGTCTAACCATTTCTAGTATCATCTCTGCAGTCTCTGACCATCTCCTATACCATGTCCAAAGTCTGTGGCCATTTCTTTTATTATATTTGCAGTCTCTGGCCATTTCCTGTACCGTGTCTGCAGTCTCTGACCATCTCTTGTACCATGTCCCTAGTCTCCAACAACTCATATAGCATGTCCACTGTCTCTTGTAGCATATCCACATGCTCTGACCATCTCTTGTAATATGTCCGCAGTCTCTAATGATCTTATGTATCATGTCAGTCTATGACAATTTATTGTATTATGTCTGCAGTCCCTGACCATCTCTTGTATCATGTCTGCAGTCTCTTATCATCTCTTGTATCATGTCTGCAGTCTCTTATCATCTCTTGTATCATGTCTGCAGTCTGACCATTTCTAGTATCATGTCTGCAGTCTCTGACCATCTCTTGTATTATGTCTGCAGTCTCTGACCATCTTTTGTATTATGTCTGCAGTCTTTGACCATCTCCTGCATCGTGCCTTCAGTCTCTGATCATCTCCTGTATCATGTCTGCCATCTCTAAACATCTCCTGTATTTTATCCTAAGTCTCTGAACATTTCTTGTATCATGTCTGCAGTCTATAATCATCTCTTGTAACATGTCTGCAATCTCTGATCGTCTCTTGTATGATGTCTGCAGCCTCTTATTATCTCTTTTATCATGCCTGCCGTCTCTGACCATCTCCTGTATCACGTCTGCAGTCTGACCATTTTTTTGTACCATGGCTGCAGTCTCTGACCATCTCTTGTATTATGTCTGCAGTCTCTGACCATCTTTTGTATTATGTCTGCAGTCTCTGACCATCTCCTGTACCATGTCTGCAGTCTCTAGTCATCTCTTGTATCGTGTTAGTCTCTGACAAATTCTTGTATCATGTCTGCAGTCTCTGACCATCTCTTGTTTTATGTCTGCAGTCTCTGACCATCTTTTGTATTATGTCTGCAGTCTCTGACCATCTAGTGTATTATGTCTGCAGTCTCTGACCATCTTTTGTATTATGTCTGCAGTCTCTGACCATCTAGTGTATTATGTCTGCAGTCTCTGACCATCTCCTGTACCATGTCTGCAGTCTCTAGTCATCTCTTGTATCATGTTAGTCTCTGACAATTTCTTGTATCATGTCTGCAGTCTCTGACCATCTCTTGTATCATGTCTGCAGTCTCTGACCATCTCCTGTACCATGTCTACAGTCTCTGACTATCTCTTGTATTATGTCCGCAGTCTCCAATTACCTCTTGTATCATATCAGTCTCTGACAATTTCTTGTATCATGTGAAGATATGTGTGGGTAGGGGCAAGTGGCGCTACCTATATGGGTACGTATCTGTTATGTATTAGCTATATAGCTCAAAATTAATTATGTGCTCTCCTAGTAGTGAATAAGTGTGCTTGGGCAAACCCGTGTAATAAAGTGTATATATGCCCAATGGGATAATTATCCCGTAACAAGAAAACCAGTTTACCACCAAAGTGTATATGTATATACAAATGTGACAGAAAATATCATCAGTACCATTAATTTTAAATAATAAATAAATATGACTGCACACAACTCTCTCCTATTCTATAAAGGATTAACCTTATTTTACAATTCGTTCTTATACTTCCTACAGTGGCTAATATAGAGTCTTTTATCCGTCCACATCCAGTGCCATCCACTGGTTACATATTGCCACTAAATATCCATTGTGCACAATTAATGTGACCAACCAATATATATATATATATATAAATAAAAAAATGTGTATATAGAGTGATCCGTTGTTTCAAAAATATACCAGTTGTAACACAGTTGTAATATATAAAAAATTGTGGATAAAAATCAATATTATGAAAGTTCTATCTTGAAGATATTTCATTCAAAAAATTCCTGCGTGAAGTGACTGTGGTGATGACAGTTGAAATCCAGTGACTTAGGTGCTCCCCCTCAAGGGTCCCCACTCACCCGCTCCCTGCACCCCTGCAGGGGTAAAAAGCATCTGGTATCCTCAATACTTTCTTGGAATCCGATGTAGTTGTCCAATGGGGTTATCCTTAGGGGGCTTCCACTCCAGGTGTAACTGTCCTTCAGGTTTAGGCTTTATCCTCATATAAAAGAAAACAGGGCTCCCATCGTGTGATAACGTATTGTATTTATTTAAAATATTATTAGGTCCAATGACCAGTATTATAAAAATAAATATAAAAGTTAAAAACCAATTAACACTCCCGAAGGAGTGAAAATATCACACTGCGTAGGGGAGATCAAGCCCGGAGAGGAGCTCGTGGATATACGCCAAACAGCTGAGCGGCGTGCGACTCAGCTGCGCTCCACGCTCTCTCCGACTTCCGCGTATGACGTAGGTCTGTAGCTCCTCCTTACGCATTTCGTCATTGACGTTCTCAAAGGCGTCAATGACGAAACGCGTAAGGCGGAGCTACGGACCTACGTCATACGCGGAAGTCGGAGAGAGCGTGGAGCGCAGCTGAGGCGCACGCCGCTCAGCTGTTTGGCATATATATCCACGAGCTCCTCTCCGGGCTTGATCTCCCCTACGCAGTGTGATATTTTCACTCCTTCGGGAGTGTTAATTGGTTTTTAACTTTTATATTTATTTTTATAATACTGGTCATTGGACCTAATAATATTTTAAATAAATACAATACGTTATCACACGATGGGAGCCCTGTTTTCTTTTATATGAGGATAAAGCCTAAACCTGAAGGACAGTTACACCTGGAGTGGAAGCCCCCTAAGGATAACCCCATTGGACAACTACATCGGATTCCAAGAAAGTATCGAGGATACCAGATGCTTTTTACCCCTGCAGGGGTGCAGGGAGCGGGTGAGTGGGGACCCTTGGGGGGGGAGCACCTAAGTCACTGGATTTCAACTGTCATCACCACAGTCACTTCACGCAGGAATTTTTTGAATGAAATATCTTCAAGATAGAACTTTCATAATATTGATTTTTATCCACAATTTTTTATATATTACAACTGTGTTACAACTGGTATATTTTTGAAACAACGGATCACTCTATATACACATTTTTTTATTTATATATATATATATTGGTTGGTCACGTTAATTGTGCACAATGGATATTTAGTGGCAATATGTAACCAGTGGATGGCACTGGATGTGGACGGATAAAAGACTCTATATTAGCCACTGTAGGAAGTATAAGAACGAATTGTAAAATAAGGTTAATCCTTTATAGAATAGGAGAGAGTTGTGTGCAGTCATATTTATTTATTATTTAAAATTAATGGTACTGATGATATTTTCTGTCACATTTGTATATACATATACACTTTGGTGGTAAACTGGTTTTCTTGTTACGGGATAATTATCCCATTGGGCATATATACACTTTATTACATAGGTTTGCCCAAGCACACTTATTCCCTACTAGGAGAGCACATAATTAATTTTGAGCTATATAGCTAATACATAACAGATACGTACCCATATAGGTAGCGCCACTTGCCCCTACCCACACATATCTTCACTTTCTATCTCATCCCTGCGGGGGTGAGCAAGGGGAGGCTGCAAGCCTTGGTCTGTGAGCGCGGAAATCTTAATCTTTTTTAATTTCTTGTATCATGTCTGCAGTCTCTGGCCATCTCTTGTATCATGTCCACAGTCTCTAATCATCTCTTGTATCATGTCTGCAGTCTCTGACCATTTCTTTCACCATGTGCACAGTCTTTGCTTGTCTCCTGTACCACGTCTGCAGTCTTTGACCAACTCTTGTATTATGTCTGCAGTCTCCAATCATCTCTTGTATGATGTCTACAGTCTCTTATCTCTTCTATCATGTCTGCAGTATTCTAATATTCACAGCTTGGTAAAGCCCATTGAGTCAATTTTTGGCAAGACATAAGTGTTGTCGCCTTGTTATATGAGCTTCACCTGTGACTAATAATGGATCAATTAGGTCTCAGGTGTGTATAAAAAGAACACCAATACACTAGACCTTCTCAACTGCAACTAGACCTCTGCAAACATGCCTAAGATTCACCCGGAGACTAAAGTGTTGATTATCAAGAGGCTGAAGACCAGATCCACTGCTGATGTGGCAGACACCTTCAATATGTCTCAGCGTCAAGTTCAGAGGATAAAAAAAAGATTTGAAGAGACTGGAGATGTTTTGGACAAGGCCAGGTCAGGCTGACCCTGCAAGACAACTGCTCGAAAGGACCGTTTGTTGGCTCGAAAATCCAAGGCCAGCCCATTTTCCACTGCAGCAGAGCTCCACGAGACCTGGTCACCTGAAGTCCCTGTGTCAACCAGAACAGTTTGTCGGATTCTGTCTCGAAATGGCCTCCATGGTCGAATCAGTGCCCATAAGCCAGCACTAAAAAAAAGACAATTGAAAAACCGTGTGGCATTTGCCAAGGGCCACAGCCTGCTAAAAGGATGGACTCTGGAAAAGTGGCAGAAGGTGGATTTTTCAGATGAATCTTCTGTTGAATTACACCACAGTTGCCGCAAATATTGCAGGAGACCTACTGGAACCCGCATGGAGCCGAGATTTACCCAGAAAATAGTGAAGTTTGGTGGAGGCAAAATCATGGTCTGGGGTTACATCCAGTATGGGGGTGTGCGAGGAATCTGCAGGGTGGAATGCAACATCAATAGTCTAAAATACCAAGAAATCTTAGCTACCTCTTATATTCCCAACCAAAAAAAGGCCAAATTTTGCAGCAGGATGGTGCTCCATCGCATACTTCCATCTCCACATTAAAGTTCCTTAAGGCAAAGAAGATCAAGATGCTCCAGGATTGGCCAGCCCAGTCACCAGACATGAACATCATTGAGCATATGTGGTGTAGGATGAAAGATGAAGTATGGAAGACGAAACCAAAGATTGTTTTCTTTGCTATTCCTAATGACTTCATCAATAAATTGTATGAATCCTTGCCAAACCGCATGGATGCTGTCCTTCAAGCTTGTGGAAGTCATACAAGATATTAAATTTGGATCTCACAGCACCACTACTTAATTTGCTGACATATTTTTGGATTTTCAGTAAAGTTGTTCAATTTCTGTATAGGCGACAAAACTTTTGTCTTGCCAAAATTTGACCTGTCTGTCTTGATTAAATGATAAATCTTTTTTCAGTGAAACGAATTTTTTTCAGTGCATTAAACATCATTTGGGAGGGCTTTAGCTTTTCATATGAGCTATTTCTAACACCAATTGATTAATTAAAAGTCAGGTTAATAGCAGGAGTTTCTACAAAATAGAGAAGCGACAAGACTTTTGTCAGGGACTGTACTGTTTGTCTGCTGTCTCTGGCACTGAATATCCACTAAATTTTGTGTGGTCATTTGGTGATGTCCGTTGCTAGACTTGAGGCACTCTGCTCTAGTATATGCTCTGTATATGCTCTGGGTATGCATTCAGTGACTTTTGGTTATCTGTGTGTGCTCTGTATGTATTATTACCTTTGTGGGTGCTCTGATTGTGTGTGAGCTCTGACTGTGTGTTTTGTGTTCTCTCTCTGTACTTTGACTGAATGTGCTCTATGTGTTCTGTGACAATGGGGTTTACTTACTAAAGGCAAGTCCACTTTGCACTTGAAAGTACAGTCGCTGTAGATCTGAGGGGGGCATGCAAGGAAAATAAAAACAGCATTTTTGATTGCACATGATTGGATGATAAACTCAGCAAAGCTTCCCCTCATTTCAGATCTTCCCCTCAAATCTACAGTGACTTCACTTTCCAAGTGCACGTCCAAGCAGTGGTGGTGCATCCATTAAGGGCACACTGGCGCTGCCCCCTCTCTCGAAGCCACCCCCCTCTATGGCAAATTAATAGATTCATGCATTGCATGAATCTATCCATGGCCGCCACCACCACCCCCTATTCAGACGTCGGGCCCCTTTTTGGACGCCGGGCATCTGAATTACAGCAGTGGGGGTTGTTTTTTTTTAAGCACCTGATTAGAGCCATAAGCTCTAATAGGCTTCAAAAAAGGTGAACTAAATGCACAAAATATAACTGGATATTAAAATGTATAGGTAAAGTTTATCCAGTGAATAATTGTTTTTAGGATATAAGGTTTTAGTATCTGCAGTTTAAAACACTGATGAACATAATTATATATTACAAATGAGAGTGACATCTAAGACCTATAGTTGATTACGGCATATACATCACAGGAATTTTGGGGAATTTGTAAGCGCAATCAATTTTGTATTTAGACGTGACCGCATTATGACTCTGTGCCAGCTTTTTAGACAATAATGATATCTGTAGTAATACTACAGTCCTGAATATTGTTTCCATTCAGGATGGTCAAGTTTCTTGCCATTCTTTCAGACAAAATAGGCTTTGATTCACTCGCTCTTGTGCCGTCACCACGTTACTCAGAATCTTGTGAAATGAGCTTGGAATATGCTTAAACCAACTGCAGAGGAAAAAAAAAAGCCACATTTTTTCCAAATTCATAACAGGAAGTTTGGATGGCTCCAAGCAGTGGAGAATTGCATGCGATAAAAATACCTCTAATGAGACACAAATGTGCTCCATCGCCTCTGATTTGCTACCAGTAAACAACATTCTTCAATTGTGTGTCTGCTGAACAGGGGGAACCAGGGACAGCAACTTCTCAAATATCCACAGCTTCATTAACCCCTTTTACCATGACGCGTTCACTGGCAGCACAACAACACCATCTACATATAAGGTTAACGGATGCGTTTCTCGTGCAAGAAAACAGTTTGATGTACCGTTTTACTTGCTTGTCACTATGAGCAAATTTTATGCTATAAATATTTCCCAGTTAACGTGGGTGTATTTGATTGTGTATTACATGAACATGCAAATGTGTACATTCCATATATTTAGTTATACAGCTGTGTAATAGTACTTTGTGAAATCTCTTGTTTTTGAAACATTTGTTTACTTTTGCTAAATGTGATTTTTTTTTTCTACTAGTTTTCTGTACATGCTGCTCGTGTATGTGCTTATGTTGTATACCTGTCTGATCTTTTACAGGAATGACAATACCTGAAGAGGATGCTGAAGTGGGCCAGGGGAGTAAATACTGCCTGGTGGCAATTGGCAGGCTACAGGTTAGAATTTTGTGCTCATGGTTCTGATTGTGAGGCTTTCTAGTACTGCATCAAGTGCAGAGTTTTTCCCATTTAACCACTTGCCGACCAGCCGCTGTCATTATACTGCGGCAGGTTGGCAAATCACCGTAGGTGTACGTCGGTACCTTTAAGGGCAATAGCAGGCGTGCGCATGCCCGCTGCAAGGTGGGGGACCCAATGCGCGTGGCCGGCTGCCACTATGTCCGCCGGCCACCTGTGATCGTGGGCACGAGAGCCATAACAGGGATGTGTGTATGTATGCACACAAATCCCCGCTCTGACAGGAGAGGAGAGACGGATCTGCTTTTCCTACTAATCAGGAACAGCGATCTGTCTCCTGTCAGTTCCATCCTATCACAGTTAGAAACACACATAAGGGAACACATTTAACCCCTTGATCACCCCCTAGTGTTAACTCCTTCCCTACCAGTGACATTTACACAGAAATCAGTGCATTTTTATAGCACTGATCGCTGTATAAATGTCAATGGTCCCAAAAAAGTGTCTGATCTGTCCACTGCAATATCGCAGTCTCACTAAAAATCGCAGGTCACCACCATTAGTAGTAAAAAAAAAAATTTAAATAAAAAATGCCATACATATATCCCCTATAACTTTTGCGCAAACCAATCAATATAAGCTTTTTTTTTTTTTTTTACCAAAAATATATAGAAGAATATATATTGGCCTAAACTGATGAAGAAATTTATTTTTTTACATTTTTTTTTCTTGGGATATTTATTATAGCAAAAAGTATAAAATGTTGTTTGTTTTTTCGAAATTGTCGCTCTTTTTTTGTTTATAGCGCAATAAATAAAAACCACAGAGGTGATTAAATACCACCAAAAGAAAGCTCTATTTGTGGGAAAAAGGACATCGATTTTGTTTGGGTACAGCTTTGCACGACGGCGCAATTGTCAGTTAAAGCGATGCAGGGCTGTACCGCAAAAAATGGCCTGATCATTAAGGGGTAAAATCTTCTGTGGTTAAAGTGCTATTAACCACTTCCCGCCCGCCATATAGCAATATGATGGCCACAAAGTGGTTTCATTATCATCCAGCAGGATAAGTTGCTTGCGCAATTGGTGGTGTGGTGTGGTGTGTCAGTTTTACACACCGCATCTCCAATCTTGATAAAGAGCCTATGACATAGGCTCTTTACTATGTCATCAGCTGTGTCCAATCACACCAATCACACCATAACCAGGAAGTGCCGTTTATCGGCTTTTCCTCTATTCGCGCTGACAAGGCGCAGGTCGAGGAGAGCCGATCGGCTGCTCTCCTGACGGGGGGGGTCTGTGCTGATAATCAGTGCATTGAATATCCGTGCAGACCCACCAAGAATGCCCACTAGAGCCCACCAGGGGTGCCAATCAGTGCCCATTAGAGATGCCAATCAGTTCCCACCAGTAATGCCGGCCAGTGCCTCCTCATTAGTGCTGCCTATTAGTGCCCATCAGTGTCCATCAGTAGTGCCCATCAGTGCCGCCTATCAATGCCCACCAGTGCTGCATATTAGTGCCTCATCATCAGTGCCACCTCATCAGTGCTGCCTTATCTGTGCCCATCAGTGCAGCCTCATCAGTGCTTGTTAGTGAAGGAGAAAACTTACTTATTTACAAAATGTTATAACCGGAACAAAGAAAACTTTTTTTTTTCAAAATTTTCGTTCTTTTTTTATTTGTTTAGCAAAAAATAAAAAACCCAGTGGTGATCAGATACCACCAAAAGAAATATCTATTCGTGGGAACAAAATGATAAAAATTTTGTTTGGGTACAGTGTTGCATGACTGCGGAATTGTCATTTAAAATGTGACAGCGCTGAAAGCTGAAAATTGGCCTGGGCAGGAAGGGGGGAAGTCCTCTGTATTGAAGTCGTTAAACTGAATTTTCTAAAAAATTGCTGACAGGTAGGGTTTTTATAGCAGAGAAGACCCTATCGGTCTCTTCTGTCATAAATGCTTCCCCCTGCCTGTCAGCTCTCATGTACACTGAGCACACGTGCAGCTCAGCATACATTTATGGCACCTGCTCTATAAAATGAAGTTGTGACTCCTGTGCGCATGTGAGGGATGTCATCACGGCCTTGCCATTCAAGCTGCTGAACAGACAGAACCTGGGAAGAAGACCGGGAAAGATGGAAGCGCCCAGGACCATCAGGAGCATGGTGGGCTCCATTTGACAGGGAATTCTGTCATAATGTGCTAATATGTAGTGCATGCATGCACATTATGGCATAAACCACCCAACCTCATTTCATAAATAAAAATAGCAGAGTTTAATTCGGCTTCAAGAAAAAATCTAGACTAACCAATACCTTTTCCATATCACCCAATGGCATTATGGTGTAGAGGTATTAATAAAAGGAATTATATAAATATTTTAGTCTGTTTCTTTTAATATGCAAATTACAGCCCAACTTGATTCGGTTTTTTTTTTTTTTCTTGAGAAGAGTACCAGGTAATCAGGGAAAACTGATTGTGCCCTGATGGGTTTTTTTTCTTTCTGCGCAGTCTTATTGGACATTGACAGCTGGTCCCGCTGACCATCAAAATACCCAAACAGCAGTACCTACCAATGATTAGATGAAACTGCTTTTCAGTCATCAATTTTTTTGCCTGCATCTTTTGATTTTTCAATCGAGGGATGTCAGACTAGGGGCAACTGACAGGGCTACCCACTGAGTGAATTTCAGGCAGTTACTGAGGAATTGGTACAGTGTATGGCCAGCTTTACAACACCTGACAATGATTCTATAGTATTTATTTCCCAATATACTAAAAAAAAGCTTGTCTGGAGTTGGACTGTCGGCAATCCCTACACTACTGTTCCAGAATAATGTGTTACTGATACCATGTTGCCATGTTCAAGAGACTATTTAGACATCTTTAGAGCTGCAGGGTGCTTCTTTTCAGGGTGGGTCCATCCAGTTTGAAGATTTTAGCCAATCCTGTAATGTTTAGTACTCTTTCAAAGATACTGCACAGTTTAGCTAAATCAAAGGCACTCTCGTAGAATGCAAGTCAACATGTATTCATGAGTTTAGTCAAAGACAGATTTTTAAGTGGTTAAAGCCCAAATAAACCTTCAATTAAAATTGGCTAAAAAATGCATTCAAAGAGCATTAAAACAAAAAGCATTCAAGGACTCTGTTATAAAACAGCTACAGCCTGAGTAGAAAAGCCTGTCTTCTGCTAGCATCTGCCAAACGGTACCATTCCTTTGTGAAAGCAGTGGTCGTTCTGCAGAAGTCCAACACACCCTTTACCCAGCGGGTTGAATGAGAAAAAAAATAACCTGATTGCCCCATCTACAAACTACATGTGCATGAGGGAATCACTCCCACTGTGCCTTTGTATTCTGACAGCAGGGAGACGTCACTCATTGTGTTCATTAAGAAAAGGTAGAGGCCTGTAAATATGACCATTTAACGGGCTCTACATCCTGAAATGATCCCCTGTGTGCCCATAGCAGCTGGCTGGAGGAAGAGGAGGGGAAGCTGGCAGTGCAACAGGGAAAGAGGCAAATGGGGGGCCCTAGACAGCAGGGGAAATGGGATTGTGCACAGGGAGGGTGTATTCGGTGTGGTGAAGGGATAATTACTGGAACCAGTCCTGTGGCTTGCTCTGCAGGAGCTGAAAGCCCCGACTTTAGGCAGAGGAGGAGAAGCCAGCTTCCAGCTGCAGTGGGGGACCTACAAGATCAGTTCCAGTATTTGCTCCCCCACTGCACAGATCACCCTCCCTGTCCACAAATTCCTTCCCCCTGCTTGTCAGTTTCCTGGGCCCCCCTGTTGAATTTATGGGGCCTTGGCTCCGTAAAGGAGTTCCAGTGGTGCACCATTATCAGCAGCCCTGACTGTAAACATTGAACCCTTATTTCCAACTCCATCTCATGTTTCTGGCCAGTGTTGTCATTGCAAACATAAATCCAACTGCACATTTTTTCATGACATTTATACAAAAGTTTTCACATTACAAATGTATATATTACAAAAGCAGGCATTGTAATTGCAGTATTGAATTTTGAAACACGAATATTATAGGTGGCATTTATTATAATTATAATAGAGATGACACAGACAACAGTCCAGACACAATTGCCACCAATAATTTACTAAATTCAGTGCTACTTTCTGTTTTACTTTTTTGTTCCCTTTATGTTTTTATTACTCTCTGAAAGGAATTCATATCATCATTATGGCTAGACAAGAAATAATGAATATAATTCTAATACACAATTTGCCTACAATAGTTAAATTCTGAGTGTAGTTACATTGTTAATCCTGATTATTTATACTAAAATAGATTTGGCACTTATTTGTTAGCAGAAGAATCCTTGTAAAAACACAAATCTGCAGTAGCCATCCTGAAATGACTTTGAGAATCTTTCCATGGTTCATCATTTATATAATTTATTAGTTATTTATTCCTGTAAAGTTCCCCGGCATCTTCATTTATCTATATTGATTTTATTAGCGAAAAAAAATTACAATAATTTTTTTCTTGGTGTTGGTAGTCCAGTGCTGGCCATCTTTGGCATGGGGCTCCAAGTACTGGGAAAAAATAAAAAACAAACTGCTTCCCAAAAAATGAAAAAAAAAAAGTATGCCCCACTTTATCCAAAACTAAAAATGCTTTGCATTCACTCCATTTGAATTATAAAACCCTGATTATGGCAATGCCCATCTTTCCTATGTCACTAATCCCTTATTTAAATGAATTTAACTAATTTATACAGCATATAATATCAATGCTGAAAGCTGGTCCTAAAACCTCTTAGGCCAGCCAAAATTAGACCAGTTCAGCAGGGACCGGCCAAATTTCCTTGTCAAAAGAAGTTTATTGAGTATACAATATTATAAAGATACATAAAGTAAGTTTACAAGGATCTATAAAGTAAGGTCATTGTTTTACAGTAGGGATTATATAGGTAAATATCATGAAATTTCAAATATTAAACATTGGGTTCACGTAAACCTAAATTAAAGATATATATCATTTCCTTAGTTACTTTTGTAGGTATTTAAATGATTTATACCTACTATATATATTGTTTACAGGTAGAGTGTATATAGGTCAAATAAATTCTGATAATGAGCTTTGATCGTAAGGTGGAGAAAAGGAAAGAGAAAGAAGAAAAAGGGTAGAAAGGCAGAGGTATGGTCCACAAGGTTGTCCCGCTCGTCAGTTTATTATTCTTTTTAGTTCTCTTTGAAGCATTAGAATGGGTGTCTCTGTAAGTCATTTAATCTGTTACCATGGCAACAGGACAGAGTCATTGAAATTTGACAGGAACTGTTGTTTTATCCAAGGATGCCAAAGTTTTTCAAATTTTGGAATTTGATTTTGATCGATGGTTACCATCTTAGCATGGGACATTGTATTATTCATTCTGTGAATTGTTTCTGCTAGTACCAACGTAGGAGATTTCCATGCTTTGGCCACTGCTTGTTTTGCAGCCGTTATTAGTTGGATCATAAGTTTGAATTGAGAGAGTGTTAACCATTCCGGTTTTAGATTAAGTAAAGTTATATATGGATCTGGTTGTATTATTTTTTTTAATATTTTAGATGCAATCACGAAGACTTCCTTCCAGAAGGTTTGGATTACTGGGCACGTCCACCATATGTGTAAATGTGTGCCTATTTCTGGGCATCCTCGAAAACAAAGAGCTGAGGTATTAGGTGAATATTTTGCCACTCTAGCGGGTACAAGGTACCAGCGAGTTAGGACTTTATAATTTGTCTCCAGTGCTAAGATGTTGGGTGAAGATGACTTAGATGTGAGCCATATGTTAGACCAGTCCGTGTCTTCTAAAATTCGTCCCAGGTCCTCCTCCCACCTCTGAACGTAAGAGGGTCTATTAAGATTTACTACTCAATATAATTGATTATAAAGTGATGAAATTGTACCTTTAACAAATCAATCTTTTGTACAGATTGATTCAAAAATGGATAATTGGGATAATGGTGTATCCCCCTTTAGGAATGGTGTATAGAAATTTTTGATTTGGAGATATCTAAATATCTCAGAGTTTGGTAGATCATATTTTTCTCTAAGCGATGGGAATGAAAGGAATGATTTAGATGCTATGAAGTCATTTAGTGTCTGAATGCCTGATGTTGTCCAAGCTTTAAAAGAATTTGGGTAGATCCATGCCGGATAAAAGGCCGGATTTCTGATAAAAGAAAGGAGAGGATTGTGTGGAGATTGTAACTGATGTTTGGTTTTTAGTTTATCCCAGAGAGATAAGAAGTGTTTAGTTATGGGATTATGAATTTTAAAGCGGTCTTTAGGATCAAGCCATAACAAGTTTGATATTAATAGAGGGTCATTTTCTGAAGCTTCTATAAATACCCATAATGGGATTTCCTGTTTTGCATGGTATTTGGACAGACTGGCCAAATGTGCTGCTCTGTAGTAGTTAGTAAAATTAGGGTATCCCAGGCCTCCTTTATTTTTGGGAAGATGTAGTGTGTGTATAGGTATACGTGGTTTAGAAGAGCCCCATATAAATGAAGTTGCTCTTTTTTGTACTATTCTCAAAAAATAGGAAGGAATTGGAATAGGGAGGACTCTGAATAGATAAAGCAATTTGGGTAGAATAGTCATTTTGATTGCATTAATCTTCCCTACCCAGGATAAAGGAAGTTGCGACCATTGTTTTATTAGATTTGTGATCTGTCTTAATACAGGAGGATAATTGGTTGAGAATAAGTCAGAATGAGATGCTGTTAAATGAATTCCAAGATATGGGATTGATTTTTCTGCCCATGTGAATGGGAGTGCAGCCATAGCCGGGATCAATTCCATGTTTGTGAGCGAAATATTAAGCACTAGGCATTTCTTAGGATTAATCATAAGGCCGGATAGGGCTGCAAATCCATCAAGAGCTGGTATTAAGTTAGGACCAGAGACCTGTGGTGATGATAGAAAAAGTAATATATCGTCTGCAAATATACATAATTTGTGTGTAATACCTCCTACTTCAATGCCAGTTATAGTTTGGTTTGTTCTGATGTATTGGGCCATGGGTTCGAGTATAAGGGCAAATAATAAGGGAGATAATGGGCAACCCTGTCGGGTACCTCTTTCGATATTAAAGGCATCAGATTTGTATCCAGCATATTTTATATAGGCTTTGGGTTTATTATATAATGCTTTGATCCATGTTAAAAAGTGGGGTCCAAAACCCCATTTTTGTAATGAATATTGCATATATTGCCAGGATACTGTGTCAAATGCCCTCTTAATATCGAGAGATAGAAAACATAAAGGGATTTTCCGTTTTTTAGCAATATGTGCCAATAACACTGCCCTGCGTATATTATCGCCTGCCTGTCTATTTGGCATGGAGCCTACTTGATCTCTATGTATTAATTTTCCTATAATGCTATTGAGGCGTTTTGCTATTATTTTTGCTAATAATTTAATATCGAGGTTTAACAGAGAGATAGGCCGATAATTCACACAGGAAGTATCATCAGAAAGGGGTTTTGGGATCATACAAACAATTGCCATTAGTGTTTCTTGCCGAAAAGAATGTCCTTCTAGAAGTTTGTTAAAAGTTTCAGTGAGAATGGGAGAGAGTATTTCTGAGAATGTTTTATAGTATAAAGCCGAGTAGCCGTCTGGGCCTGGTCTTTTGTTAAGTTTTAGGTCTTTTATGGCGTTAGCAACTTCATATAGTTAAAGGCTCATCCAAACTGCTTTTTTGATTCTGAGACAACTCAGGTAAGGTTATTTTTGAGAAGAAGGATTCAGCCTCTGTAGGATTAAATTCATTGTTTGTCTTGTATAAAGTTGCGAGATGTGAGTGAAATTTATGGACTATTTTAATTGGATTACAAGTATAAACATTTTTTGATAATTTCAAACGTATTGGTTTGAAAGATTTGTTAGTTGAATTTAATGCCCGAGCCAAATATGTACCTGGTTTGTTTGTATTCATGTAGAAATTGTGTTTGGAGCGTTTGAGGGATTTATCAACTGACTCAGTGAGAAATAGATCGTATTCCAATCTAGATTTTTCCAGATGAGATTTTGTACTCTGAGATGGATTATCTTGAAATGATATGTAGGCTGCATTAAAATTGAGTTCTAGTTTTTTTGCTAGATTTTTGCGTTCCCGTTTAAATAGTGCCATTTGTCTTTGTATTGTACCACGCAAGACAGGCTTATGAGCTTCCCACAGTGTTATTGGGGAAATGTCTGTTGTATTATTAATTGATATGTATTCCTTTAAAGCTTGTTCAATGGCCATCTGATGTAGTGGGTGTTTGAGCATTATGTCCGGTAAGTACCACGTTGGGTCATGCGCTTTTGGTATGGCTGAGGCTATAGTAGTGTATACTGCATTATGGTCAGACCACGGAATCGGAATTATATCTGATGCAATAATTTCTGGTATCATTCCTATTGTTAGAAAAATATGATCTATTCTGGTGAAGGTTTGATGAGGGTGCGAGAAATAAGTGAATTTCTTTTTCATTGGGTTACTTTCTCTCCACGAATCTACCAGATTGTATTTGGAAAGAAGTTGAGAAAAAGGTAATCTAGAGGTTATTTTGGATGGTGTAAAAGGTGATTTATCTAGAAATGGGAGGAGGACCTGGTTCGAATCCCCGCACATTATCACTGTTCCTATTTTGTGTGTATTAATCACTTGTAATATATGTGAGAGGAATGGTGTAGGTTGTTTGTTAGGAGCGTAGTAGGAAATCACCGTGATTGCTGTATCCATTATATAACCCATGAGTATCAGGTATCTACCTTCTGGGTCTTTAATTTCTGATGATAAGGTGAATGGTGTGGATCGGTGAAATGCAATTAGAGTACCCCTTTGTTTGGTACAGGCAGAAGCCGTGTAAATTTGTTGATAAAAAGGAGAAATATATTTTGGAGTAGAATCTTTGGTGAAGTGTGTTTCTTGGAGGCATACTATGTGAGCCTTCTTGTTATGGAAAGTACGGAAGGCTTTGGTCCTTTTTTGAGGGACATTTATTCCCTGAACATTCAGGGAAAGTATATTCAGTGGTGCCATGGCAACAGATCAAATAGTTTTGACTTACTTTTTGTTATGCAGAGCTGACTGCGCAGATCAACCTGTGTGGACTGAAGAGATGAAAAGATAGAAAAGAAACCTGTGAATTCTGGAGTAAAGAGTAAACAAAAAACATATGAGATTAGATGATACATTGTATAAATTATTTTTTGCAAGTAATCACAATAAAATAAATATCTCTCTCAGGGGAATAAGTGCCTTCGTCACACTCCCACATAATATGGTTGGGAGAATGAGGAGGGCTAATGGGGGTACACGGATCTTCTGCTTACAGGAGAGAAGTGCTATGTCAAAAGACATCAAAATGATAATTCATTAATTGGAGTGCAGAATATAGTTTTTGTTGAAATTATTTATTCCAGGGTGGTTGTATATGGTTAGTCTTGCCCTAGGCTAAATAATTCAGTTAGAAAGGTACTGTTAATAACTTTGGTATTGATGAAGATAGTTTGAATTATTTTGGGATTTTAACCCTTTTAGAGTAAACAATTACATATTTTATTCATATGTAACTGTTTAGATATGTTAACTCATAAAATTGCGGTTGTATTGCTTCAGATTAGAATAAAAAAAACATAATTCTAGGAACTAGTTAGGTACTAATATATTTGTTTTAAGAAAAGAAAGAATAAGCTTCCATTACTTCTGGATTATTGAACATATTTGTCCTAAAAAGTAATAAATCTATTGTTATTACCTGATAATATATAACTGAACAAGAATTTCCTTATTTCACTTATATATTCTAAGGCTATATGAATGGGACTGGCCAAATTTCAATCCACTTCTGTACAACCTCCTTGTTGGATTTTTGGTGCTTGATCAGCATCCCAAGCCATAGCCAGCAGCGCTTATCAGTGTATTCTGACAGTGGGGAATTCTCCCTGCTGCGCTATTATATTCTGACAGAGGGGAGACTTCCCCACTGTCAGAATACACTGATCAGTGTTGCCCTCAAATGTGTGGATGGGGGTAATCAAGTATTTTATTTTTGTTTAACTTGCTGATTGAATGAAAAAAATAAACCACCTATGGCCAGTTTTAGTGTAGTCCACGAGCCATTAAAGAGACCCTGCCACCAAAGTTTCAGGTACAAGCACAGAAACATTAAATATTTTAAATTCTTCCATCCAAATAATAAGACCTACACCAAAAATTTTGAACTCCAGCCAACATTTACTGCAGTGACAGCATACTGTTCACTTCCACCCAAAGCCATGGCTGGAGTTGAACTTCTTCAGTGTTCAGCCCATTATTTGGATGGTGGCCTACACTGGAACAACAGTATACTCTAGGTCAGTGATGGTGAACCTTGGCACCCCAGATGTTTCGGAACTACATTTCCCATGATGCTCAACTACACTGCACAGTGCATGAACATCATGGGAAATGTAGTTTCAAAACATCTGGGATGCCAAGGTTCGCCATCACTGGTCTAGGGCCTTGGCACTAATGTATCATGAGTTGTAGAGATAGTCATTTTTACCAGGGGTTTCCTGATACCAGAAAGTTACAAGGTTTCTTTTGTGTTAAAATGAAAAGGTTGAGAAAGGCTGCTATAGAGTTTTAGTCAGGTAACAACTCTGAGGCTGCTGACATCGCATCCAAAGAAGTCTAAGGGCTTTTAGATGTCTCCATAAGAAAGGCTTTTTACAGGTAAATAATATGCTTAAAATATGTTAAATGCACATATAATCTTATTCGAAGATTGTTGAAATTAATGATCTGGTGGCAGGGTCTCTTTAAAATCCATGCTCCAGACCTCCATTATTCTTTTAGGCTCAATTCACATCTATCCATGTTGCTTTTGAGCATTTCTGCAGTGTTTTTTGCGGTGCTTGCCGCGTTTTTTAAACATGCGTTTTTGCCGCGTTTTTGCCACGTTTTGCGTTTTTTTTACAGTGGTTTTTTTTTTATACTGTATACAGTGTAAAAAAAAAGAAAGGAAAAAAAACGCAAAACGCGTCAAAAATGCGGGACTTGCGTTTTGGATGCGAGTCCATTGAATTCTGTTACATGCAAAACGCTGCATTTTGCATGAAGTTCCCGACCCTTTCCAAAAACGCAGAGGCACAAAAATGCATTGATGTGAACATGTTCCATAGGAACCCATGTTAAAAAATTCCCATGCATATCTGCAAAATGCATCAAAAAACGCATTAGTGTGAATGGAGCCTTAGTAGGTTCATTCACCCTGAATATTAAAGCTGTTATAGTTTCACTCTGAAGCCATAAAATCTGCCCCTTTATTTCTTACAGCCAAACAAAAAGCCAAGTACAAGTTTACCATATTATTACACAGCCCAATATAAATAAAGGGATGAAGTATATTGCTGTCTTTTGCAGGTCACCAGTTCCCCAGGGAGCCTAGATATGAATGGAATGTCTCTTCCTACCGAGTTCTTATCACGACACAGCACAGAGGGGATCATCACATTTGTAGACCCTCGCTGCATCAGTGTGATTGGGTATCAACCACAGGTTGGTGGTCTGTGATATGTCTGATGCTGAAAAAGCACATTTGTTTTGTTACGGCTTGCCTTGGATTTGGCCTTAGTTTACTGCTCTTAGTTCGTTTATTTATTGTTTGATGGTCCATGTCTTTGATCATTCCCTGTTTGTTTTTATGACCTTGACGTGGTTATTGTAGCATGCAATAGGTCTATATTGCTTTCATACTTTTATAAATGTTAAGACTGCAGACATTCATACATTGTTCTTGAAGAACCCTAAGTAGTTTTTTTTTCCCAGGATCTCCTGGGAAAGGACATCATTGAATTCTGCCACCCTGAAGACCAGAGTCATCTTCGAGAGAGTTTTCAGCAGGTAACTAGCAGTGGGAAGTAGGAGAGGAAGTATAATGTGCTCAATATATAATCGCCTAGAACTTCGTGTGTAAGGCCCGGTTCACACTGCTGCAATGCGGGAACCTTGCAAATCTACTGCGGGTTCCCGCATCGCACCGACTCGCATGGCAGTTCACACTGCCATATGCGAACTGCTGGGGAGTGTCAATACATTGTTAATGACTCCCCCATTTCAGCTTGCATATCGCACTGCGAACTGTCAGTTCGGACATGAATCGGATCGCATGGGTGTGAACACCCATGCAATCCGCTTCTGGTGCGGACCAAAAAAAGGGTCCTGTGCAAGTTTAGACCGAATGCGATGCGATTTCAGCCATACTATCTGTATGGCTGAAATCACATCGCACGGACATCGCATGTGATTTGCACTGCAGTGCGGTGCGAATCACATGCGATCTCGCACCACGCAGCAGTGTGAAACGGCCCTTAGACTTG
This sequence comes from Aquarana catesbeiana, assembly GCF_042186555.1. Taxonomy (NCBI): domain Eukaryota; kingdom Metazoa; phylum Chordata; class Amphibia; order Anura; family Ranidae; genus Aquarana; species Aquarana catesbeiana. The sequence goes on along the minus strand of NC_133326.1, from coordinate 46,952,473 downwards.
TTTGAAAATGAACCTCTTTTGGCATTATCAAATGACTGAAAATTTGAAATATCTAACAGTCAACATATGTCAAACTAACTGCACTTGTCACTTTTCAATCCCAAAAAGTTTTTATTAGTATTGAAATGGTTAAGAAATATTAACATCAGTGCACCTATGCAGTACATATTTAGTGAAATGATATGATAAGACAAGGGGGTTGGTTTACTAAAACTGGAGGGTGCAAAATCTGGTGCAGCTGTGCATAGAAACCAGTCAGCTTCCAGTTTTTTTTTGTCAAAGCTTAATTAAACAAGCTGAAGTCAGAAGCTGACTGGCTACCATGCACAGCTGCACCAGATTTTGCACTCTCCAGTTTTAGGGCCCTTTCACACCTAATGCAGTGGGATGCATTTTGGACTGTACTCCAATTGCATACACAGTCCAAAGGCAAGGTATCCTATGGGCATAGTTCACATTATTGCAGTGCATTCAAAAAAGTAGAACATGCTGCATATTTATGCACCAAAAACACCCTACAACGCATCACAGTTTGCATAGGAGCCCAGGGAAAGGAAGTACAAATGCAAATAGAAAAACATGCGTCAAAAAACACACAGTAGATGTGCAGTTTCCAGTGTAAATGGCAATTAGTAAATCAACCCGAGGGTCTCTGCAATAAAGCATACACAGACAAAATGTAGACATGGACAACTGGACAGTTATTTCATTTCTGAAGACAAATGAAATTTCACAAGAATAAGTGAAAAATAATATTGCAAATACCATGTAATTATGGTATCATTGGTTGAGAAACTATGAAAACTTAAACCAAATGTGGTGTGTGCCATCTCATATACAGTATAGGGATATTTGAAATGTAATGTACCCTTATGCCCTGTCGGATTTTCCGCCGGAAAAAGTGTAATAGGACCTTGTTGTCGAAAATTCCGTCCGTGTTTGGGCTCCATCACACATTTTCCATCGGAATTTCCAACACACAAAGTTTGAGAGCTTGTTATAAAATTTTCCGACAACAAAATCCGATCGTGTGTATACAAATCCGACGCACAAAGTGCCATCCATGCTCAGAATAAATTAAGAGACGAAAGCTATTGGTTACTGCCCCGTTTATAGTCCCGACGTATGTGTTTTATGTCACCACGTTCAGAACGATCGGATTTTCTGACAACTTTGTGCGACCGTGTGTATGCAAGACAAGTTTGAGCCAACATCCGTCGGCAAAAATCCATGGATTTTGTTGTCGAAATGTCCGATCAATGTCCGACCGTGTGTACAGGGCATTAGACTTAACAGAGCACAAAGGAGTACATGGCATGGCAGAGAACATGGGGCCTAAACACACTTCTCAAAATTAAGTAGGTGCTGCATCTAATGGACAGCAAGTAGAAGATTCTGCCTGCCATATACCCCACGTTTTCCGTTTTGTTTTTTTGGACAATCTCTGTAGTTATAGATCGTTTTTTTTCTATGGAAGCTTTTTATTAAAGTGGAAATAAAGGCAACATTTTTTTCCAATTTTGGATAGAGTAAAGCAGGGTTTTTTTATTTGTGTTTCATTGGGGAGATGTCCCTCCACTTATTATTCCATAGCTAAAACAGTAAATGAGAGGAAATCCCTCCAAAGTGAGGGAATCCTTGTTGTCACAAGGATCACCAGATTTGGTGTTTCCATTGGAAGATTTTCCCTCTGTTACTGTTCTGGGGACAACTCAAAATTTGGAGTTTTCCTTTACTTTCACCCTCAGTGATAATAGTCACCAGGACAAATATGGAGAGGAAGGGCACAGACAGCAAAAAAACCTGGCGGGTGTTCTAATCCCTCTCCACTCTATCCAAAACTAAAAAAAAATATTTTCCTTTAGTTATACTTTAGCCTTCATTTTCCATTGCTGTAAGGTAGGCAACCCAGTTTGAATTCATCAGTTTCTTGCCCGCTAGCTGTCACTTTTTTAGGTCAGAACTAATGAGATAATCAAGACTTGTGACTGTTTCTGTGTAGGAAGTTACTGTTGGTAAATAAGTGTCTGTTCCCTGCAGATTGGAATATGGCTATACAGTGGAATTCACACATCTAATGATATCTAGAAGGCAAAGCTTAGAATGTAATTGGATTTTGTATCAGACAGTTTAATAGCACAAAAGAAAGTGCCAGAACCTGGTACTCTGGGATGCAGCATTTCTGTATGTGAATTTGCTTCCTAAGTAATACCGATACATATGTACCTTACTTACCTGAATAACCAATAGTTGAGTGTGTGAGTGGAATGGGGGGGGGGTATTGGTCCATCAGTTTCTGAAACCAACCAGCACTTCAGTTTAAGTTCAAGTGAATTTAGGTTGTCAACATTTAATTTTCTCATTAGGTAGTAAAGCTTAAAGGACAAGTACTGTCGGTGATGTATCGCTTCCACACCAAGACCCGAGACTGGATGTTACTTCGCACCAGCAGCTTCACTTTCCAGAACCCATATTCTGATGAGATTGAATACATTATCTGTACAAATACCAACGTGAAGTAAGTATACAAATAGACAAGGTAGGGTTGTTTTGAAGAACTGGAAAAGGGATGGGACTGTCCATATAAGCCAATTAAATCTTTCATTAGTCATTAAAGCGGATCTTTACTATCTCAATCACATCAAACATCAAGTATTTTCAATCTTTTTGCTGCTAGCCTTAGATAGGAAGTTGTATTTACTTGTTTTTTTTTACTTTTTTTTATTTATTTTTTGCTTCCTGGTTTCTGGCCTAGGCCAAAATGGTGTCATACAGCCTAGAAGTCTTCATGGGCATTTTTTTTCTTTTATCTGGAGGTGAGGAGAAGGGACTTTCTCAGCTAAGCACATCCTCCTGCCTTAGAAACGCTAAGGGGTAGTTTTCAAAGTCATTCCTCAACAAAATAAGGCATGGAGAATGGAGACATGGCTGGAAGGGGGAGTTTGCTTTGAATAATAAAAATAAATTGTGTTTTCGGTTTGTGGTGCTCAGAAACAGATAACTTCTGCTTTCACAGGAAAAATTGATCTGTACAACTTCTCACAATCCTAGACAAAGACAACCATGTCCTCAAAGAGGCTGCCATATTCATGTACATGACAGCATCCAGGTTCACAAAGATAATTAAATGGCAGCCATAATCAATAGTCAATTTTTATACATTTTAGCATATGTACCCTATAGTATCCACCCTTTCCACCCTTAATAGTAATCAGGTAAACTACAATTAACATATTGTTATTTAGTAACTCTAAATAGTTGCACATTTTTGAATCCTTTAAAGGGTACATTTACTTTTAAGCCACGTACACACGAGCAGAATGTCCGACAGAAAAAGTCAGACGGAAGCTTTTCATCGTATATTCCGATCGTGTGTGTGCCTCATCTGACTTTTTTTTTCGAAAATTCTGACGGACTTAGAAATAGAACATGTATATATTTCCAACGGAACCAATTCCTATCGGGAAAACCGCTCGTCTGTATGCTGTTCCAACAGACCAAAAACGACGCATGCTCTGAAGCAAGTAGGAGACGGAAGCTATTGGCTACTGGCTATTGAACTTCCTTTTTCTAGTCCCGTCGTACGTGCTGTACGTCACTGCGTTCTGGACGGTCGGACTTTGGTTTGACCGTGTGTAGGCAAGACTGCTTGAATGGAATTCCATCGGAGTTCCGTCGGAGAAACCTTCAGAGTTTACTCGACGGCAAAACCGGTCATGTGTACATGGCATAAGAGAAGACTTGTACAACATATGCTACAGTAGCAGCTTTAGAACCTGTAATCATCATAATGCTTGCATTAGCGAATGGTCATTGGTCAGCAAAGCCACATGACCACACTAACCAATGGGAATCTCTTCCAAGCCTTTTTCTAAACTTAAAGCAGAAAAGAAGCCAGCCATCTGGTATACTCCTCTCGTTACTCTTTATTGGCTACATGACATAAATACATTATAAAATGGTCACGCGTTTTGGCTATTGCAGCCTTACTTTACTCTTAATCTTACCCTACAGAAGCTGCCATTGCTGAAGTGTTCTTTGAAAATTGTAGTAGCTTGGTTGTTCTGCTGGTTCTCTGACTTATCCACTGGCCTCAAACAAATATAACAATAGGGGATTTTAACTTTTCTCTGACTTGCATGCTTGTTTTGAGTCTGTGAATTAAAAGTACTGAAGTCAGGAACACCCAGGCACCTCACATTTACAAAGAAAGTGAACAATGGCAGCCTCCACAAATCTTTCATGGCAGGTGTACTCTTAGCTGAACTCCAGGCACTTCAGGCAGTATAAAGAACATCAATTAATGCAGTTACCTGTAAATACTCAGGAAAAACTACAAGATGAAATTTCAGCACTCTAATCCAGTCAGGCTCTACTACAGCGTACTTGTACTGACATCTTGACTGGAAGAGAAAATAGAGAGATAATTTGTGAGTATTCTGCTGCTCCCCCAGCATCCAATCAGACAAGCTGTGCTGTGCAGGTTGAGCATCTGGCTGCCTGGTCTGACAACCAGACTTGCTGAACAAAATAAATCCTTGAGCTAGAAAAATAGTTCCAGTGCTGGCTTTATTAAGCAACTTACCTGGAGTTCATCTTTCTACACCTGGGGCGTCCATCACATAATGAGGATGTCTGCAGATACAATAAGGAGACATCCTTCACCTTCCTGCTGCTCCGCTTTCTGACTGCAGGAGCTGCAACATGAATCCAACTCACATTGTCCTGTTTGAATATTTGGGGCTTCTGGCTGTCACTGTATAGCTGAGGGGTTAACTGAACAACCCAGTCCTGTATTCAGCTTTCTTCTATATTACACAAATCTCCATTTTTTGCAGTAAAAATTTTCTTTTCTGTCATTTTGCAACTTTTCAATTAACTGAAGATATATATTAACATGGAATAAAAATGAGTGCAGCGCTAAAATCACTGACTTAATATTTCCGAAAGAGATTTCATCCAAGTGAATATTGACATAATGAAATGGTGAAAACAAACTGAAAAAAAGAAAACTAAAGTGGAGTACTAACTCCCAAAATATTTTTATATTTTTATGTTCTAGTGTGCTAATGAATAAAAATTGTGAATGTTGAATCACCAATTACTGAGGACAATCAAAGTAAGAGTATAAAATAAATACATCAAGAGTATTCACATAAACAAGTGTTGGTCTTTTCCGTCTCACTGGATGAGGGATTCTTTTTCACCATTTGTTTGCTGCACCATTCACTGGCTAATTTTCTTTTTGCAAGATTTATGGGACTCTTTATATAACTTTCATCACCAAAGTTTTTTAATTTTTTTTGTTTTCACTTATGATTATAAGATACGCATTATTATCTGGATCCAGAGATATTTATATCTCGAGTGCTTTTTCCCAGGGTTGAGAAATATTATTTTTCACTTGTTTATGTGAATACTTTTGATGTATTTATTTTATACTCTTACTTTGATTGTCCTCAGTAATTGGTGATTCAACATTCACAATTTTTATTCATTAGCACACTAGAACATAAAAATATAAAAATATTTTTGGAGTTAGTACTCCACTTTAGTTTTCTTTTTTCAGTTTGTTTTCACCATTTCATTATGTCAATATTCACTTTGATGAAATCTCTTTCGGAAATATTAACTCAGTGATTTTGGCGCTGCACAAATTTTTTTACATGTTTTTGGGTTTTGTATTGTAGACTCTTGGTGCTGGCAGCTTTTCTTTCTTTGTTTCAATTTATATTTAAAGCATATATTTTTAGCGCAGCGTTTGGCCATCCGGCCTCTTTTTATATATTAAACATGGATTTTGAGTAGATGAAAGTGGAAAAAAATAGATTTCATAAGGATAGTTAATAATACAACAGCAGTGTATAACTAATGCCGGAATCAGACAGTCAGAGAAGAAACTGCTGTTTATTTCTTCCTTTTAATAAAGCATGTGTACACTTCTAGCCTGCAGTATTTCCGCAGCTGTTTCTGTGTCCTTAGGCAGGTCCAGCAGCAGCAGGCAGAGCTGGAGGTTCATCCAAGGGACAGCTTGTCCTCCTATGACCTGTCACAGGTGGGTATCTGAGACACTTATTCCTCCCTTCTTGGCATCTAGCTGTGCACTCAGATTGTATTTATTGTGTGTCATTACAGGTGCCTGTACCAAACCTTGCAGGGAACGTTCATGAAGGAGGCAAGCCTGTGGTTGATAAGAACGATCCCCTCTTTTCTCAGGACCGGGACCCACGGTTCGCTGAGATGTTTGCTGGAATCACAGCCTGTAAGTTGACATTACCCCTCGCCTGCATCCCTATATGAACTGATAGGTCCACTCTGTGAGCTCCAAAGCTAGCCATACACGTGCAGATCTAAATGTGACCGATTCCTCCATCCACACGAAACAGTGCAGATGGACAGATCGCCCTCTGCAGTCACTCTGTTATGACAGCTGGCCCCACTGGCTGTTAGATCTCGTTCACATGGTTCATACTACTACATCGTACACCCATGAAAAGCTGTGTTTACCTGCCTAAAAATGAACAGGTGTTCAGTGCATCCCCATGTATGCAGTTCCATTGATGTCAACTGGGATGCAGCAGCTGTATGGACACAACCGCTGCTTCCAAATTGAAATCTGTGTGGATGCAGGTGCATACAGGTACGTGTCCTTGAACTCACACTGTGTTTTGGGCCATGCACTCGCTCCCGCACTGATTGATATCAATGGAACTGCCTGCACGGGGATGAATGGAACACCTTTGCACCCCCATGTGGGTAAACACGGGCATACGCCATAGTACACCGTTGTGAACAAGAACTTAAGATATCCGAACAGTACCTGCCTCTGATTGGGTGCAGATGCTGTTCAGCCAACAGTTTTCCTTGTAGATCCTTTGATTTAAGCAGGAGTGTGCAAACAGGGCCACCCACTTATGATGAACCGATCAAAGTTCATTCAATAAATGGCCAGCTTTACTATAATTACAATTGTGTCTGATTCACCAGGAACCAGCGAAGTTCGAACAATGCAGAGACCGCTTTAATATATTTTCTGTCACTTTTGTCACAACACCTCCTTGCCTAAAAACAATCAGAGCTCATTTTTTCAGTCTTCAGCCTGATACAATTAGTCTGCTTACTTTCAACAGTTTATAGCATCTTAAAAGGGATTATGTGATCTCATATACCTATCAGGTTCAGATCAGGACAGGTTAGAGCATAGAATTGTATTGATAAACCCCAGGGATCCCAGAGATGTGTGTTTTCAATAAGCATTTAGGTATGTTTGTAAATGCTAGGCCGGGGTCACAGGCAACGTCTTCACTGAGAAGGAATGTACTGTTAACATATCCAAGGTGCCTTCTTCTAGTCTGCCTGTCGCCATCAGCACATAGTTATAGGGGTAACCAGGGCCTGCGTCTCTAGTAGAATTAATCTCAGCGTCTGCAGGAGATCCAAGGTCATGTAAAATATTTATATGCCGTTTGTGAGGTTAAACGGATGGTTAATGTGGATTTTTTTTTATGACTTTGGAGAAAGGGAGTGGATTTATCATATTGGAATTTTTGTGTGTTTGTGATTGTCTCTGTATGTTATGCCTAAACGTCTAGCGTGATTATGATCTGTTTCAGCCTGGTGTAGCAGCTTTGCTGATGTTTGATGAATGAGCAGTGTAATCATTTCTGAACATATGCCATATTTCAACTTGGTTTTCATTTCTTTTTTCTTTAAGCGGAGAAGAAAATGTTGTCAGCAGCAGGCAGCGGGACGCAGCAGTTGTATTCAACAGGCAGTCCATTTCAGCCTGGGCACACTGGCAAGTCTTTTAGGTATCAGACCCACTCTTTTGTCCTCAATTGAGCATACAGATATTATTACTATATATAAGATATACTGTATATATGACCTATATGTATATAATTACTTTTGACTTAACTTAAGGGGAATGTATAGTGGATTTGTAAAAAATGTATTCATTATCATTAGGAATGAAAATTTTAGTTTTTAGTTAGGTTAATATTAAATATAGCATAGTATGGAGGATCAGGAAGTAATTTTTTTAACCCCGCTGGATCAAATTGGACCATGCTTTATTGGGTTTTTTTTTGCCTGCCACTGGATCAGCTGTAGGTGTAGGATTATATATATGGATGTTATTTATTTTTTTCTTTTGGTCGTATTAGGTGGGCTTGTATCTTTTTTCATCCCAAATATGTAACTATTTTGGTTTATTTTCAGATTTTCCAGTCTCTACTTTACTTTTTGTTTTTGGATATAATGTCTGTTGTTAACAGAGCTCAATAACTAAAGTCGAAATTTACACACAAAAATTAGTGACTTGTTCACTTATCGAATAGCTTAGTCTGAAGTTTCAGTCAAAGAAGACAATCTTCAAAACAGGGAACATGTGCCATGTTGTCTTTTTAGCTAACCCATAGTACTGTGGAAGTCCTTTGTAATGTATTATAGCCTTGATATTGTATATAATATTGCAGGGCTACTAGCCAGGCCTTAAGATGCATACTAGCACATTATGCTATTGTCTTGCAGGTTCTTTTTTTTTTTTTTCAGCGGTTTACTTCCACTTTAAGTAAATATTTTAATTTTAAGTAAATATATTAAGTATAGCATTAAAAAAACAAAAAAACAATGAATGACACTTTCACTGATTTAGGATACAGAGAGACTTACAGCGGAGCACAGCACTGGGCAGGGGAGTGGGAGCTGCCAAAGTTAACTTTTCGTATTAACAAGCTGGTGATTGATTGCTAACTGGTCCGAACAACAAATCACAAGCTTGTTTTTAGGAAAATTTAACTTTGCCAGGTCACACCCAACACCCCGCCTCACCCACACCTCATCTAGTTCTTTGCCGACTCCCGTTGACTCCCGCATAGTAGGGCTGCCAGGCCCTACTATGAAAATGACAGGGAGCAGAGGCTGGGAAGAGAATCGGCTCCCATTCAACCCTGCCTGCCGGCGGCACCCGTCCTCCCCTTTTATGCGACTCCACACTCGCCCTCAGCTTATTTCCACTAGCCTAATGCAAGCAGGCGAGTGGAAATTTTGAGGGCTGTATTATAGTATATATTATAGTATAATATAACAACCTCCATTTTCATAAACTTACCTTCACTTTTCTGTTTTTGCAAGTTGTCTAAATATTACTGTGTAGTTTATTAGACACCTGAGTTAGACTCAGTGCTCTCAGTAATCAGCATTCAGTAACAGACTGGTCTGGCATTCCCCCTCCTCTGTAATACAGTCTGTGGTTGAGGACACTGGTGATGTGGGGTGTGACTGTTACTTATATATACAAGCATAGAGCACTGGAGGTAAAAGCTGGAAGGAACATTTCCATAGGAAATAGGAATAGGAATTTTAAGGCAAAAATCATTCATAAATGATAACAAAAGAAAGTATGGAACTATAAATAGGTGTAGGACTTTTTAGGCCCCATTCAGATATCACATTGCAGGAATTAGACTTTCTGCTTGCAATTTTGAAAGCGTATTCTACACGCATTTCTGCATGTCATGCATAGGGCATTCTCCTCAATGGGCTGTCCTATGCGAGCTTGTTGCCCAAAAGCGACAAGATTAGTGTAAGTTTTAAACACGAGTTTCTGCGCAACTCTTTTGTGCAACAACCGCAGCACAATCGCACCAAATTTGGGGTGCCATTAAGAATAATGCCACCCAAACACTCATTGCATGTTTTGCCGTGATTTGGAATCTCTGAGATTATGCTTGCGAATCCAAATGACCTAATGTGAAAAGGGTTCTTTGTGTAAAAATGTATAAACAATACTTTTCTGAGATTGACAATTTACAATGGTCCTGTAATGGGTTGCTGTTCCCCTCTTGTGATTGGACGATGTGCAATTTGCCAATTGTGAGCCCCTGCCCTTAAAACCAGTAAGGAGACAGAAGGACGTGATTTTGATGTCCGAGTTAGCCTTTTGTGAGGAGAATTCCCTATCCTTGGTGTTAAAGTGGAAGTCCAGACTAAACCTTTCTAATCTTAAACCCCTTAGCCACCCCCAATCCAAGTCCTATACTGACTAGCCTGTAGAGGAAAAATATCTATACTAGTCTGGTTGGTCATGTGATTGGCTCCCAGCGCTGGTTTCAGGGGAGAGAAGGGACAGCCGACATTGGATGCCTCATAGTAAGGCAATGGGTGACGTCACTGCCCAGGTATTACTTTATGTCTCCTCTCCCCTGAAACCAGTGCTGGGAAGATCACGGGACTGGACCAGAGTGCACTGAGAATAGGTAAGTACAGACATCTTCCCTCTACAGGGTAGTTGATATAGGGCTTAGAATGGGGGTGGGAGCAGGTTTAAGATTAAATTAAAATCTTACATTTTTAAGATTTTTATTAAGATTTTCATCATAAGGATTTACAAATATAGAGAGAAACAAAGCTGAAATATAAAGTAGAGCCCATTAGTACTATAAAATACACCTAACAACGTTGATATGGCTCCTTGGATGTGGGAAATTGGATTTAGAAAGGTTCAAAGGCCATATAGAAGAATTCTAAGATAGTAAGGCTGCAAAATTTGAATTGTTTATAAAAGATATCCATGAGAGCCATATTTCCTGAAAATAAGAATGTCGGTTGTGTAGCTGTGCTGATAGCTCTTTTATTCTTATAAGGTTATTCAATTCAGTTATCTGTTCTTCTCTATGGGTATGAGAGTATGGACTAGGACTTCCAATGTCTCAGAATTACCGCCCTGGCAGCCACTAAAAAGAAATGTAAAATCCCTTTCTTGACCCTAGAAATATATTCTGGGAGCATGGATAATAGTGCTATTTGAGGGGTTTGGGGCACTGTGTCAGAGGCAAAAGCATGGGCGCAGAATAGGGCAGCACAGTCATTTATAGTTCTTCTTTTATGTAACTGGAACAATGCCTAAATTTATTACTAAGGACTGTATCTTCAGAGATTAGGAGTTAACAAACAATAACTAAAGTTAATGTCTATCCCACTGCTGGCCTTTGTGTAGAGTAACATTAGATGGCCATACTTTTATGGGCTGTATACATATTTAGGGTGGAGCTACACCCAAAAGGGGAGGCTCCACTTGTTCGCACCCTCCCCCTACTCCACTGCCACATTTGGCACTTTTTGGGGGGGGAGAGGGTACCTGGTTTTGACAAGTACCCACGCCCATTTCCAGCTAAGATCGACGCTCAGCGATCTAAGACATTTCTGGACCCCCCAGCTACCTTCCTGGAGGGACATACAGAGGTCCCAGAAGACGGTGGGACTATTGAGAAAGCGCAGCGCGTCTCGCGCATGCGCAGTAGGAAACAGGCTGTTAAGTCGCAAGGCTTCACTTCCTGTTTTCCTTACTACAGATGCCGGAGCCTGCACCCGAAGCCGATTGAAGAATCGGCTAGGGGTGCCGACATCGCAGGATCCCTAGAGTGTCCTTTTATTACAAGTCAGCAGCTACAGTATTTGTAGCTACTGACTTTTATTTTTTTTTTACAGACTGAAAATCCTCTTTAAGACCCCATATACACTATTAGATTTTCTGCAGATTTTTGTCTTCAGATTTACCAAAACCATATAATATGAGGTCAGACCTTAAGAGTTTAAATTCGTATGCAATCAGGCAGGCCCTTGCACTACATGGTTTTGGTAAATCTGAAGACAAAAATCTGCAGAAAATCTAATAGTGTGTATGGGGCCTAAGAACCAAAATTTTTGTGTATAAAACTCCAGAAAAGGAAAATTTGATCTGTTACCTCAACATTTCAGGCATTTTTATTTTCAGTCCTAGCAAATGTTAAGGTAGAATAAAGGTGGCTACTACTGGCAGCACTCCCCTCAGTTTTATTTCCCCTTTATTTACTATTTTTTATCATTTTTTTTCCCTGGCATGTAAAATATATAAAGCTTTCAGAAATTTAAACTGTCAAATGTTATGATAAACGACCCTACTATTCAAGCTCTCTGTTTTAAACTACACAATGAATTTTATAGGGTTGATTGACTAAAGGCAAATAGGCTGTTGACTTTGGAAGATGATTTTCCCTTAGCTTAGTAAATGAGGTGCAGCTCTGCTAACTTATAGCATCCAATCATATGCAAGAAAAATACTGCTTTTTAATTATTTTTCTTGCACATGATTGGATGTTCTTTGCAAAGTGAATTTTCACCTCAAACACTAGGCTAAGTGAAAATTCTCTTGTAAAGTGAATAACCCATTTGCATTTAGTAAATCAAGCTCCTAAGTTATGCTACTGAGTAGAGAAGAGAGAGGTGTTTTTGACACTTTTTAATTTTGCCGCCAACTAAATCTACCTAAAGCAGAAATTCTCAGTTTTGCTCATTGAGCTGCTTTGGCAAAATTTAATTTAATAAATATTTTCTACTCAATGAATGCAATGCTGTGCTGTGCGTCCTTTTAGTCACTGGGGGTTTTTTTGTCATGCACTTTGTATGCAACAAAATCGTTATCTGCTTTTCCATATTTACTGCATACAATACTTAAAGTAAAATTCCAGTCAAAAATAAAATTCTGCCCTTGCTTAGTATGTTTAAAAACTAAAACCTTTGTCTTATGCATTTTCATAATTGCTGATTGTCTAGATTAGAAACAACAGTCTAACCTAAACAATCAGCAATCTCTTGAGGTTTACCGACAATGGCGTGCCTGTACAGGCTAGAGTTGCCACCTCATCCCTCTGAGAGCCCATTCACACAGGGACGACTTGTCAGGCGACCTAGTCGCCTGACAAGTCGCCTCCCGTTCTGTGCTATGGAACCGTTCTAAGGGGAGCGACGCAAGTCGCTCCGACTTAGAAAAAGGTTCCTGTACGACTTTGGGGGCGACTTGCATAGACTTCTATACAGAAGTCGTTTTGCAAGTCGCCTGGGCAGTCGTTTGCAGGTCGCCTCGCTGAGGCGACCTGCAAGTCGTGTTGCCCCTGTGTGAATGGGGTCTAAACCCGAACACATATGAATTACACAGGTTCTGGGGCTAATTAAATGCAGATAAGGCAACAAGTGAGTTTAATTACCACCTTAATCAGCCACAGAACCTGTGTAATTAATATGTGTTCGTGTTTAAAGGGATGAGGTGGCAACCATAGTACAGGCGAATGTGGCTGATCACATGCACCTTCTTAAATCTTTGTCGGCTTCCATGTAAACATCGGAGCACAGCTTCGCTTAGACCCGCCTCCGTCCCCCCAGCCATGCCTCCTTTATTCCCGGCCATCTGCACCATTCACAGGAGAATGTGCTGCAGCTACTTGTAGGAGAGTTGGAAGCCCCTTTTTGAAAGCAAAAAGACGAAAGCAGCTTACTTCCTACTGCAGCTGCAGCGCTGTGAAGGAAAACAACTCAGGCGGGTGTCTAGTTTCCATGGAAACACCATTGAGTATCACAAACAATACTATGGGAGTTATATACTAAAACTGGAAAGTGCAAAATCTGGTGCAACTCTGCATAGAAACCAATCAGCTTCCAGGTTTTATTGCCAAAGCTTCATTGAACAAGCTGAAATAGAAGCTGATTGGCTTCCATGCACAGCTGCACCAGATTATGTGTGCACCAGTTTTAGTAAATCTATACCTATGTCACTTTCTGGAGTGATGGGGCTGAGCTATGTAGCTTTCCCTGTTCACACTTGAAGCCAATATATGTCACTTTCAGAAATGACATCAATGCAATCAGAGAGACACCCTAATCGGGCGCGCTGGGAGAAAACATCTATGGGCATTGCAGTCACATAACTAAAATTTTAAAGCAAAAAGGGTACAAAGAAATATATATTTATAATTTTTACTTATAACAATTTACTTATATGGAGGTATATGATTCATGGAGCGTAGGTTACAACAAGCCTTTGCTTCTACTTTAATGCTTATGCTGGATAGCACAGTATGGCTTGTCTGCTGTCTGGTTCTTTCTTTACCTGCTTTATTTTATCACAGCTCTTCAGTGGTTCATGTGACGGGCGTTAATGAGATCCAGTCTCCAACTGGCACAAGCCAAAACCTTACCCAGATATCCCGTCAGCTTAACGCTGGACAGGTCTGGACAGGAAGCCGTCCCCCTTTTCAAGGACAGGTATTGTGAAACCAAAATGTCAGCATTGTGTGGCTAAAGGGTGTGAGGCAATTTGATAAATATAATATATATTTATTTTTTTTTACAGCAAATCACATCTCAGTCTGGCAAAGCTCAGTCTTCTCCATTTGGCATTGGAACAAGCCACACATACACATCTGACCCAGCAACATATAGCCCATTATCCAGTCCAGCCACCTCATCTCCCAGTGGAAATGCTTACTCCAGCCTTGGGGGAAGAAACGCAGCATTCAGTAAGTTTATTTTCTTTTTCTTGTATGAGACTTATAGATTTAGCATTAGATTAACACCACACTGTCAAAATGAGAGCAAGTGTCATCAAACAAGACTTCTCATTTCACTGATGTCGAAGTTAAAGCTCAATCAGGGACAAAGATGAACTGCATTGCGGACCGCAGGCCATTCCCTACCAATGAGACCTCAGGTTAGTTCTTACCTCCACGTTTATGGTTGAAGAAGTAAGGAGATTTTTAGCACTGAGCTATATGAATTACTGCTATGCAGATTGGTCGCATGCAGTAATTTTTTTATCATTTTGTCCCCTCACACATTACAGAGAAGACAGGGAATTGGGTCCAACTCTGATGGCTGCTTGGCAAAGAAGTTTTAGGTCTGTGATTTGGGTAATTAGGTTGAGGCACTCAGCTTAGCTGGGGCCTTAGGCAGAGCCTTTAGCTTCATTGTGAAAAAATGATCTAGGGCATGTTAATGCTACCAGTTTTACATAGATGGGTGTGGAGTCTCTGGAGAACTTGAGAGCAATGACCAGCCAGCATTGATTCAAGGCATGGAATGATCCACTCTTTATTTGTTGTTTACAGTGCATTTAAAACCCAACTTTTCCTATCTGTCCCCTTTTAGTCTGTTAAATATACCATTGGAAGCATTTTATTATATTTGTTCAACAAATGAAAACCTTAAAAACCTGATCCTGTCAGAAATGTTTTGAGCTGATAGCATAGGTGTGTGAAGCCTATTGCATTAGGGTGTGCACCCCAAAGCTCAAACACACATGAGTGTATGTATGTATGTGTGTAGATATACATACAGTATATTTACACTGTTATACAAGCTGTACACACACTACTTTACATTCTAGCAAAGTGTCATTTCTTCAGTGTTGTCACATGAAAAGATATCAAATATTTACAAAAATGTGAGGGGTGTACTCACTTTTGTGCGATACTGTGTGTATATGTATTAAATGTATTAAAACATGGATGGTGTCAGGGTGTCAATAGGACAGTGGACAGTGTCAATAGGGCAGTGGACGGTGTCAATAGAGCAGTGGATGGTGTCAGTAAAGTGGTGGACAGTGTCAGTAGGGCAGAGATTGGTGTCAGTCAGTAGAGCATTGGATGGTGTCAGTAGGGCAGAGGACGGTGACAGTAGTTTTTTGTTTTTATTATTTTATTATTTATATATTTTTTTTACAGTTAGATTTTTAAATTCTTTTTTAATATGAATTTTTATAATATTTTTACTATTATTTTAGGAGCCACATTTGGGGGGGGGGGGGGGGGCTTTCATTAAATAAAAGGGGTCTAAACAGACTAATGTTTGGCTCGGGCAGCATGGGGAATCTGCGCTGCACGGGGTGATTAGGGTGTGCCCAGGCACACCCAGCACACCCCGTGTGCACACCTATGGCTGATAGCTTTCTATGCGGTCTGCCTGGACTGCATGCTTATGAGTTACACTGTTTCCAGTTCTCTGTGTGGAATAGAGAACTCATCTTCCTATGTTACAGAGAAAAGAGAGGTGTTTCTGAGCCCTGTCCTAGGTGTTCCTCTAAAGTTCACTGAGTGTTGTCACCTTAGGATAAGAAATATATTACTGGCAGGATCACCAGGTAAACAAAAGCCTAAAATAAGAAATCTACATTTTTGTTCGTAGGCTTAGATCTACTTTAACATGTGATTACATGCGCATGTCAAACTTTGCTGCATTCTTGTCATTTGGGCTCAGCTCAAGTGGTATTTATTAGGCATTTCTACCCCTAGAGTGCCCATGCTAGTTAAAAAAGTATAGCATGGTTTGGCTATTGTACAGTTGTTTTTCTGTGGGTGAACTAGGTTCTGTCTGAGGAGATATAACACAGAGTGGGATAGAAAATCACTAAGGATTTCTGTTCCAGCAGGAAGTTGAGTGGACTCTTTTTTTTTAATTTTTATTTTTTATACTCTTTTTATTGACGAAGATGTCAGACAATATTACATTAATCACAACGCCAACAGGATCGAATTGTAAACAAATTTTGGTTCACAGATGTGAAGAGTTGACACTTTTAGGGCTGGTTCACACCTCAAAATCGCACTCCAGATCTGTTCTAGATGTGTTTCTGCATGAGCGTTTTTAATGTGTTTTTGAAGCATTTCAGTGCGTTTTTGGTGCATTTACGGATACATTCCTTGTGCTTTTTTTCTTCTTTTTTCCTGTTTTTTTTGTTTTTTCAATGTACTGGGGTCCAGTGCATTTTTGATGTGTCTCAGTGCATTCTGGTGCATTTTTGATGCCTAGTTACATAGTAGGCGAGGTTGAAAAAAGACACAAGTCTATCAAGTCCAACCTATGTGTGATTATGTGTCAGTATTACATTGTATATCCCTGTATTTTGCGGTCATTCAGGTGCTTATCTAATAGTTTCTTGAAGCTATCGATGCTCCCCGCTGATACCACCGCCTGTGGAAGGGAATTCCACATCCTTGCCACTCTTACAGTAAAGAACCCTCTACGTAGTTTAAGGTTAAACCTCTTTTCTTCTAATTTTAATGAGTGGCCACGAGTCTTGTTAAACTCTCTTCTGCGAAAAAGTTTTATTTCTATTGTAGGGTCACCAGTACGTTATTTGTATATTGAAATCATATCACCTCCTCATAAAAGGTGAGTAGATTGGTTTGTCAAGAACGATTCTTCATGAATCCATGCTGATTACTGCTAATGATATCGTTCTCATTACTAAAATCTTGTATCTAGTCCCTTATCATCCCCTCCAAGAGTTTACATACTATTGACGTTAGGCTAACTGGTCTGTAATTCCAAGGGATGTATTTTGGGCCCTTTTTAAATATTGGTGATACATTGGCTTTTTTCCAATCAGCTGGTACCATTTCAGTCAGTAGACTGTCTGTAAAAATTAGGAACGACGGTCTGGCAATCACTTGACTGAGTTCCCTAAGTACCCTCGGATGCAAGCCATCTGGTCCCGGTGATTTATTAATGTTAAGTTTCTCAAGTCTAATTTTAATTCTATCCTCTGTTAACCATGGAGGTGCTTCCTGTGTTGTGTCATGAGGATAAACACTGCAGTTTTGGTTACTGAAGCCCCCCGATTCACTCGTGAAGACTGAGGAGAAGAATAAATTCAATACCTTTGCCATCTCTCCCTTTGTAACCAGATGTCCTTCCTCATTCTTTATGGGGCCAATATGGTCTGTCCTCCCTTTTTTACTGTTTACATACTTAAAGAATTTCTTGGGATTTTTTTTGCTCTCCTCCGCTATGTGTCTTTCATGTTCTATCTTAGCCGTCCTAATTGCACCCTTACATTTCTTGTTGCATTCTTTATAAAGTCTGAATGCTGAGGATGATCCCTCAACCTTGTATTTTTTGAAGGCCTTCTCCTTTGCTTTTGTATGCATTTTTACATTGGAGTTAAGCCATCCAGGACTTTTGTTTGCTCTTTTAAATTTATTACCCAATGGGATACATTGGCTAATGCCCTTATTTAATATATTCTTTGTTCCTAATATTTTATCCCAATCTATGCCTTTTAGCAAGGTTTGTAATTTAGGGAAGTTTGCTCTTTTGAAATTCAGTGTCTTTGTATTCCCTTTAGGTTTCCTATTTGTGTGATTTATATTGAAACTAATTGACCTGTGATCGCTGTTACCTAAATTGCCCTGTATTTCCACATCCGTGATCGGATCTGTATTGTTGGTAATCAGTAGATCCAGTAATGTTTTATTTCTAGTTGGTGCGTCTACCATCTGACCCATAAAATTGTCCTGCAAGACATTAAGGAACTGGCAAGCCTTAAATTAATGCGCGGATCCCTCCGCCCAGTCTATGTCTGGATAATTAAAATCCCCCATTATGATAACACTTCCCAACCTTGCTGCTAATCCAAATTGTGATAGGAGATCTGCCTCCACTTCCTCCCTCAGGTTAGGGGGCCTATAGCATACTCCCAGTATTATTTTCCCCTTAGCTTCATCCCTTTGGAGCTCTACCCATAAGGATTCCACCTCCTCCCTAGCTTCCTCAGTGATGTCATCTCTCACATTCACTTGTACATTATTCTTGACATATAGGCATACCCCTCCCCCTTTTTTACCCTCTCTATCCTTGCAGTAAAGGGTATACCCTTGAATGTTTGCCAGCCAGTCATGAGAGCTGTTGAACCAGGTCTCTGAAATTCCCACAAAATCCAAATCCTTCTCGTACAACAGTATCTCTATTTCACCCATCTTGTCCGCCATGCTCCTGGCATTGGTGAACATGCCACATAGTTTAGACCGGTCGCATATTGTACTTGTGTTGGGTGTTTCCGCGCTGACTATCTCTACCTCTGGACCCTCCCCCCCATCTCCTAGTTTAAAAACCCCTCTTACTTTTTGGCCATCTTTATTCACAGCAGATCTGCACCCTCCTCATTTAGGTGCAGTCCGTCCCTTCTATAGTACCGGTTATCGACTGAGAAGTCGGCCCAGTCCTCCAGGAACTCAAACCCCTCCTTGCTACACCAGCTCTTCAGCCACTTGTTTACTTCCCTAATCTCCCTCTGCCTTTCTGGTGTGGCTCGATGTACTGGTAGTATTCTTGAGAATACTACCTTGGTGGTCCTTTTCCTCAATTTAGCTCCTAAGTCCCTAAAATCGTTTTTTAGGACACTCCATCTGCCTCTGACTTTGTCATTGGTGCCAACGTGCACCATGACAGCTGGGTCTTCCCCAGCCCCTCCCAGTAATCTGTCCACAAGATCCGTGATGTGCCGAATCCGAGCGCCCGGTAGACAACATACTGTTCGGCGCTTCAGGTCTTGGTTACAGATTGCCCTCTCTGTCCTTCTAAGAATTGAGTCCCCTACCACTAGAATCTGTCTTTCCTTTACCTTCGCTGCCCCCCCCCCACTCTCACTGGAGGAGTTCTTTCCCTGGCAGCTAGGAGAGTCCCTTAGCTCCAGCAGTGCTGGTCCCTGACTGGTTTCACCAATGTCACTCAATAGAGCGTACTTATTGGGATGCTCCAGTCCTGGATCGGCCTCCCTGGCACTTCCCCCTCTACCCATCCTGACTGTCACCCATCTACTCTTTGCTAGTGCCTGCACCTCTTTGTCTCCACCTGCCTCTGTGCTGGCACCTGCCGTGTTTGTTCCTGGCTCTCCTTTTGTATAGAGGGACTTCTCAGTGCTGACAGTTGCTTCCCCAGATTCAGAACCTGGGCTTCCAGGGAAACAATGTGCTTACATTTTGCACAGCAGTTTTCGCCCTCGATCGGATGATCAAGGAACGCATACATGCAGCAAGATGTACAAAGAGTCGCCTCTCCACACCCGCCGGGCATCGTACCTATTAAATTTAGTGAGGATCGGGGATTATACCCTGTCCAAATTACCTAACAGCTAGCTTCCTGGCACTAATACTCATGACAATACACAGGTACACAACAAGACAATACACAGGTACTCACAGACCTACGTGCACTCGCAGGCCACTCGCAGACCTACGTGCACTCGCAGGCCACTCGCAGACCTGCATGCACCCGTAGACCTACGTGCCTCCGCAGACCTACGTGCACTCGCAGGCCACTCGCAGACCTACGTGCACTCGCAGGCCACTCGCAGGCCACTCGCAGACCTACGTGCACTCACAGGCCACTCGCAGACCTACGTGCACTCGCAGGCCTACGTCCACTCGCAGACCTATGTCCACTCGCAGGCCTACGTGCACTCGCAGGCCACTCGCAGACCTATGTGCACTCGCAATACACAAGTATACAGTACACAATACACAAGTACTAACAATCCACACACACTACTCAGACAACACTCAGGTACTCACACTACACAGGTACTATGACCCCTGTTATAAGCTCCTGTTTTAAACTCTGGTTTTAACTCACCACTTAGACTGGTTCCACTTACACAGAGTTCCAACAGCCTCACAAATGAGCAGGCTCAATATGAGTCCTACACCAGGTTATACAGGCCTCAAGCACCTGTGAGCAATTAACCACTCCCCTTAATTGGTAGTCTGAAGCAACCAAAGAAAAAAAAAAAGCTATTTAAAAAGTGACAGAAAAAGGTGATTGAAAAGCTAAAAGAAAAAGCCCCAAAAATGCAACCCAGCAATCAAAAACCAAGACTTGTTCACTCCCACTCAAGGTCCCCCCTCTGGTTTTAACTCACCACTTAGGCTGGTTCCACTTGCACAGAGTTCCAACAGCCTTACAAATGAGCAGGCTCAATATGAGTCCTACACCAGGTGATATAGGCCTTAAGCACCTATGAGCAATTAACCACTCCCCTTAATTGGTAGTCTGAAGCAACCAAAGGAAAAAAAAAAGCTATTTAAAAAGTGACAGAAAAAGGTGATTGAAAAGCTAAAAGAAAAAGCCCCAAAAATGCAACCCAGCAATCAAAAAGCAAGACTTGTTCACTCCCACTCAAGGTCCCCCCTCTGGTTTTAACTCACCACTTAGACTGGTTCCACTTGCACAGAGTTCCAACAGCCTCACAAATGATGCCTTTTACCACGTTCCAGTACAGTCCGGTGTAGGAAAAATGCATCATGTTCTATTTTTTTTTTTTTTCTGAAACTGGAACGCCCTCGAGCTGACCACACTGGTGTCAACTAAGCCATTGGAAACCTTGTAACCTACTTTCCATGCATTTTTGATACAGAAAAAAACGCACTGGATTGCATGTGGTGTGACCTAACCCTTAGGAACCCATTAAAAACACGTGTGCAGTAACACATTTGGAATGGATCTAGAGTGTGATTTTGTGGTGTGAACCAGGCCTTAGATCATAATATTAAACCATGAAAGGTGTGTATGTTGAAGAGCACAAGACGATAATATTCCAGTAATACTTTTATCATTATCAAGTTTAGATGTGTATATAGATAGCCATGTATAATAAGTTATTTTTGATCTGTAGCAAAGTTTCCTAAATGTTTTTAATCTGTTATCCTGTTTGACAAGAGAATCCCTAATTACAGTTTCTGTGATTAACACCCACGAGTTGTACATCCCTAGTGCTGTTTGTTAAAAATTTCAATATGCTGCATAAGAAAGTAAATTCTGTTTCTACAATGTGCAGTAAAATGTAATATAACAATACAACTTTCCTCTTTTTTTTTCTTTTTTTTTAGCTGAAACGGGTCAGAGCAGCAGCCAGTTCCAAGGCCGTGCATCAGAAGTGTGGTCTCAGTGGCAGAGCCAGCATCATAATCAACAGAGCAATGATCAACATTCCCATCAACAACCGGGCCAAGCTGAGGTCTTCCAGGTGCTGTACATCTACATCTATGTATCTTTGCATTGATCAGTGTCTGCAGGAAATATACCAAACCATCAGTAAATAGACAGCATTCAACGGGCAGTAAAGTCAGAGATTGCATAAAATTGTTATCTTATGCTATGCCATATTAGCATATTGTGAATCCTGCAGCTACAATTAAAATGCTACTCGATACTACCTGCATAGATCGCTTCAATGAACCAAGCTTGTACAGAACATTGTACGGCTCCTTGCCAGGCCCACATTACACGGTTCTTGAAAACACACAATCAGAGCAAGGAATTTGTTTTAAGGGCATACATGTGTAGTAACAACCCAAGGAGAAAGATGTAGGAGATCTTTTCCTTTAAAATATTATGAAACAGCTGCAGTAATTCATTTGTACACATCATAAGAGGCTATAAAGGGAAGATAACCATTGAAATCTCAAGCACAAGCAGTTTAAAAATAGATTTCATAATTAAAAGGTCACATAGCTGAAGCCAAAAAACAGACACATTAGCGACCCACTCATGCTACCAGTCAGGTGTGTTTTCTGGTTAAACAGCGAAATTAACCATAATCTGAATATTTACATGTAGCATATAAGCAAACCAGTTTTCCTTCTCATGCATTGAGGGACCTAGGCTGGGCACTGGGGGAAAAAAAAAAAGAATAAGCCAGCCCAGGATAACCCCTACTACAACCAGCATGTCCCAGTATTTACTAGGGTCCTAGGACATCTCAGCTCTACTGGGAAAAGTCTTAAGTATTTTTGCTAGCTTTTTCTCTTTATTTTTTTGTATCAATCAAGATTCTTCTTGACATCACTGCTAGAGCTGGTCTCCACAATTGCAGCTATCCAGAGTGGTTTATAAGGTTGAGGTTTTGGAGTGCCATGCCCTGCTGGACTGGACATGAACGTGCAGATTTCCCTGGAAGTGACCTTCAGACATTGGATTCCACATAAGGAACTTTGCATACTCTGTTTTGACAAGTTAGTGCTTTCTAGGTCTAGAGCCATTACCATCTTTCTGGGGCTCTATACCTCTAGTCTTTCCCTGACTACTCAAGTTCTCTCTCAGGCTGGGTTCACACCTATCACCGATGCGGCTCCCAGCAGGGGTCCTGTGTGTCCTGGTTCACCGTTTCAACCTGCATTTTTGGCTGAATTTGGAACTGAAACGGACCAAAAGACGCACAGGGCCCCTGTGCAAATTTGCCCCGGAGCCGTATCGGAGATATGTGAACTGGCTCCATAGAGAGCCATTCACAATCTCCTGCTATTGCGAATTGGATGCCGAGATCCCGCATCCAATTCGCAATAGTGTGAACCCAGCCTTAGTGATTGCACATTGCTGATCACTCCTGTGGAGATATCAGTCAACATGGACTCTAGGGGATATTGTCTTCCTGATAGTTCAAATGTCTCTGAAATTCATCTGGATCTCATATTTTACAGAAAGAAGCTCTGGAGGCCTCTCATCCACAATAGGTAGCTTGAACCTGCATGGTTCTGTGGTAGTGTAATTCAGGGTTTCATTGCTGTTCAGCCCCTTTCCTTTGATCAGAGAGAGTTTAGAGACACACAGGAGAATTGTGTGTCAAGGGGTCAGCTTTGCTAAGATGCTGCCCTTACTCCAGTTACTTCCTAGACTATCCTAAACCCTTTCCTTTCACTGTTGTGGATCAAATTTCTTACAAAACAATCTTACCCTGAGGAGCAGGTAGTGCCTGACTTGGTGTTTCAGTCAGCTGGGGTTGGGGAGGATCTTTGTTTCCTCTTTCTGAAAGGTCAGAGAACCTCTCATCTCCTGGTCTACATTCTGGAGTACCAGGATAGATGGTCTCTTCTATTGAAATATTCTCAATGCACACATTCCTGGAGATGGTTGTAAAGTAGGTGGGTGCTGTTGCGACAACTGGCTGGAAATTGGAAGCAGCATAGAATAGGAGATATGTCACCAGGGATCTCTGAAAAAAATGTCTAAGAATTTTATGAAAGGATCACATCATAATGTAGAACAGTGGCATTTCGGGGCCACACAGGACCCCTCACCGGCCTGAAAAAGGAATCTTGACTGGCCCCAAAACGTTGCTGTTTTACCTTGTGATGTAATCATGTAATAAAACTCTTGGACATTTTTTCAGAGATCCCTGGGGTGCTGGCGACATGTCTCCTATCCTCCTACTTCAAGGGTTCATATCTTGGACGGGTCTCCTGACAGATAATGGTGGACCAGGTTGCAGGGTTGATGTGCTTCTACCATAGAGTGGGAACAGCATGTCTTGATGTGGCAAGAATGGTAGCTTAAATCTTGGCTTGGACACAACTCTGTGCTCCAATCCTGTCCCTTCTGCTTTTTTTTAAGTGCCGTTTTCGAATGGTCATTTCCCAACTGCCTATTTCCTGTTGTGAGGATGTCAGGGAAAGACTAGACTCCACAATACTCTGGCCTGTGTGCAGGTGGAAAAATAAGTGGTCCAAGGGCTTTGTGGGATCTGAACACCCAGATATAGGTCCCTCCTTCTTGTTTGTTTCACAGACTCAAGAGGTAGACCTCTCTGGGGATCTTCCATGCTTGCTTTCTACTCAGGCAAAATGTTCTTGCTGTCCTCATAAATCTCCTGACCTTTGCTTCTTGGAATCTGAGGCTTCATTGGATCAGGGAAGTAAGAAGCAGCACTAATCTATGATTCTTCAAATTTCTAGGATAGGCACGATAGTCAGCATGTTGCTTTCCCTTAAGGTTTTGCCACAGAGCGCCTCTTTGCTGATGAGTATGTGTTGAGCTTGACTCCCAGTTCTTCCAGTTGCAGTCCTTTTTTGTAAGTAAGGAAGTCTGCCTTCCATTCTCTGCCTAACCTTTTATGGGAACTTCTCATGCTCTTTTTTTTTTTTTTTTTTTTTTTTATTTATCAACGGAAACAGGTTCACAGGAACCAATACAGCATTAAATAACATCACAGCGATGAACATTGCAACATAAACAATTACACAGATAACAGAGAAAAACCTTGTTTTGTATACATTGTGGATTTCTTGAGCTGACATGTTACTTAAGGTTGGTGTTTTTTCAAAGGTGTAGAGTTTGTAATATGTCCTAGAGCAAGGTGCAGCACAGGCGATATCTATGTTTCTCAATCTGTATCTTTATTGCAATATAGTTATCTAGTGAGAATAGTCATGTGAGGTCTGTAAAAAGCTCCTATGTACACTCTGCCTCCTTCCATTTTCTCATTTTCTTGTGGAACAGAAAGGGAAAGATAGCCTGTTTTTAAATTACAGACTAGAGATCAGGAGGGGGTGAGTAGAGGTGGGAATAGGGAGGAGGGGGGGAGTATTCGCGAACATGGACTCCTCATTGTGGCCTACCGAGAACACTCATCCGGTAATTGGTCGGAAGTTTAATGTAAGAGGGTCCTATAAATAATTCCAACCCTGTTCAAGTATTCGGGTCTCCTCTCCTGAGGGCTTGTCCCTCTTCTGAGTATTGAAACATGTTCCATAACTGCCATGTCCTGGAGTATGTTTCGTTTCTGTTTTGGTTCGTAGGGATTAGATCTTCCAATTTGTTAATTTCGTCTATTTTCCTAAGCCAGTCGGCAATGGAAGGTGCGTGGGGAGACTTCCAGTTAAGTGGAATACATGCTTTGGCTGCGTCAAGTAGGTGTCGTACGATTGACTTTTTTTTTTTTTTTTTATTCCCTTATTTTGACACTGAGCAAATGCAGACAGTTACATATTCTGTTGTAAAACAATGTAAGAGACAGGCAGGTGTGATACAGGTAAATGATTGCAAA
Organism: Aquarana catesbeiana; assembly: GCF_042186555.1. Taxonomy (NCBI): domain Eukaryota; kingdom Metazoa; phylum Chordata; class Amphibia; order Anura; family Ranidae; genus Aquarana; species Aquarana catesbeiana. The sequence continues at coordinate 46,927,065 of NC_133326.1, read as the reverse complement.
CAGTTATATAAAAAAAAAAACAACAAGGTCAACAGTTCTGGTTATTAAAACAAGCACCACAGTTAAAGTTTGTGGGGGTGGTTCCCCGAATTATCAATACTGTCAGTGAATGAGACCTGAGAGGCGCTCTAGGTTCTGAGTTGTTTGGCTTATATCTAACTTCCTTGTCTATTAGTCGTTGTCACTCAGTGAGATACAATATTTTCTATATAGTTGGTAAAATGGGGGCTAAAAGACTGTAAAACCCATACATGGGACACATTGAACAGGTAATGGTTAACTAGATTTTCTTTATATCTGGACCGTGCAGGATCCCAAGTATGAGGATGCATAATATAAAGACTAGTGTTCCCCGGGGTAGGAGAGAAATATAACGGGGTAGGAGGGGGCGGAGAAGTACAGAAGAAAGGGGGAACAGGAGGGGAAGTAGAAGGGATAGGAGTGAATTAGTACAGAGGAGAGATAAAGACAAAATGTGGAAGTGCAGTATAACAGGGTAAAGGGTGGTGCCCTCTGCCTGAGATGTGGTGCTAACCCGTTGAGTTAGCTAGATTGTGCCATTTCCTGAAGATAGGCTTCCGTGTAGATAAAGTGCTGCCAGGGTCTCCAGGTCTCTCGAAAGGTCTCCTCTCTATTGTGCAGGGTGGCAGTAAGATCCTCCATATCCCTTAATTCGTTTACTTTAGCAAACCACAGGGATAACACCGGTGGTCTCTCCGATCTCCAGCAGAGAGGAATGCAAGCCTTTGCGGCATTCAGAAGTTGGATGGTGAGAGAGGTCTTGTATTTCTTAATGGGTCGTTCTGATAGATGAAGCAAGCAGGCTGCAGGATCGTCTTCCAGGGAAACACCGGTGAGATGTCCGATCGTGCGTGCCACCCCGTGCCAGAATGGGGCAAGCTTGGAACAAGACCAGAAGATGTGTAACATCGTCCCCTCCTCAGAGCCACAGCCCCAACATAGGCCGGGCACCTGAGGAAAGAAACGATGCAGGATGGCAGGTACTCTGTACCAACGTGTCATGATTTTGTAACAGGTTTCCTGAACCCTAGTGGCAATTGAGGATTTCTGAGCGAAGTAGAGAATTTTTTGTCTCTGTACCCCAGTGAATTGGACTCCAAGCTCCGCCTCCCATTTGGAGAGGAACTGAGGAACGTACCCTTCCTCTGGCTGAGTTAAGGATGAGTACATCAGTGAGAGACAATGTCGAATCGGTTCCCCACGATGGCAAATGAGTTCCAGTTCAGTGAGATTACGGGTAATGCCTGGTTTCCTCAGACAGCTGCGCAAAAAGTTCCGCAGCTGGAGGCCGCTCCAAAAGTCTAGGGGGTGGTCTGTCACCAATGCTCCAGCTTCTAAGGAAAGTTGGCCATTAGGTCCCAGAAAATCGTGTAGGCGACATTTAGCGCCCATTGCCAGTCGTTTGAGTTGTGGACTCTGAACTCCAGGTGGGAATTCCGGGTTGCCTATGATCGGAACCATGGGAGATGGCTGCGGGGACACTGAAGAGCGCCGGAAAGCATCTCTAACCACTGTTAGGGTGTTGCCCAGGGTAGGGTGCTCCATTAGGTCCTTGGGGAGTAGTGAGGTAATCCAGGGCCAACTCATGGCCGACCCCCCGGAGTCCTCCTCCTCCATGGCGACCCAATGCTTCGCCTCTGCGTGACAGTGCCAGTCCACCAACCTAGTTAAGTGGACTGCTCTGTAATAGGCCTTTATGTCCGGCAGACCAACCCCACCCCTGCTTTTTGTTAGGTAAAGGAGTTGGAGTCTCACACAAGGTCTGTGATGGGACCAGACAAAAGCCCGGAACATGGAGTCAATTTGTTTAAAGAACGCTGGGGGTAGTCGGATGGGAAGCGCCTGTAGCAGGTATAACACCCTTGGTAGCAAAGTCATTTTGAGGGCGCTACATCTGCCAAACCATGTCAGCGTCAGAGAGTGCCAGTGCAAGAGGTCAGTTTTAAGGCGTAGAAGTAATGGGGCAAAGTTAGCCGAATACAATTCAGCCGGATCTGAGGTGATGTCGACTCCTAGATAACGTATATGCTTGGTTGCCCATTTCAATGGAAAGGACGAGCGTAGACGTTGGACATTTCCCTTATCTACCGTTATGTTAAGAATGGAGGATTTTGTCCGATTAATCTGAAACGATGAGAGATTACCATATTCTTGAAGGGATCTAAGCAGGTTAGGGAGAGAGGTAAGGGGTTCTGTTAGAAAGAAAATAAGGTCATCTGCAAAAGCAGCCACCTTGTGGGATCCCGAGGGCTTCGGGTAGCCTAGAATGTCTGAGTTTGCCCTTATTGTGCACAGAAGAGGTTCTAGGGACAGGATAAAGATCAGAGGGGAGAGGGGGCATCCCTGACGCGTGCCATTTCGGATGTCGAAAAAGTCTGATCTCGTCTCGTTTACCCTAACCGACGCGGTGGGGTGCGTGTATAAGGAAAGGATCCACTGTAGCATAGAGGAACGAAGGCCTATGTGCTCTAGAGTTGCCCGGATGAAGGACCAATCGACGCGATCAAAGGCCTTCTCCGCGTCAGTTGACAGCAGGAGAAGGGCCCGTTTGGTGGTCCTTGCCGAGTGTATCAGGTTGACGACTCTTATAGTATTGTCTCTTGGTTCTCGTAGCGGTACAAAACCAGCCTGGTCTCTATGAATCAGATTCGGTATGTGGGGGAGCAGTCTATTGGCTAAGATTTTTGCGAAGAGCTTGAGATCCGAATTCAGAAGGGCAATTGGGCGGTAGCTCCCACAAAGTTGTGGGTCTTTACCTTCTTTCGGGATGAGGGATATATAGGCCCTAAGGGTGTCTATGGGGAATAGGTTCCCCTCCGTGAGAGTGTTGAGGGCAGAAACTAAGGGCTTCGCCAGTAAGTCAAAGAAGGTCTTGTAGTACACTGGGGTTAGACCATCAGGGCCAGGGGCCTTTTTTGCTTTTGAAGAGGCCAAAGCAGCTCCCAGTTCTTCTACAGTCAAGGGTTCGTCCAGTTCTTCCCTTACCTCGACAGGTAGTGACGGCATGCCCGAGGCAGCTACATAAGATTGAGGGGTATGCCTGCCCTCCCCAGGGGAGCCCGTGGATTGCAATTTGTCTAGGTTATAGAGGCCTGTGTAGAAGGAGCGGAGCTCCTCCGCCATATCTGAGGAGGTATTTAGCTTCTGTCCTGTAGACGATTGTATGTGTGGGATGTATGTTTTTGTACGAGGGCCCTGCAGGGCTCTGGCCAGGAGTGATCCCGGTTTGTTTGAGTACTCAAACATAGTACGACGTGCCCATGCTAGTTTCTGTTTGGTCTTCTGGAAGAGAAGAGTGCAAAGCTCCTCCCGAGCCTTCTGTAGATCCCGAAAGGTTGTGCAAGCAAGGCTAGCCTTATGTACACTTTCTAGCTTACGAATCAGTGCAATTAGTTCCTCCGTGCGTTTCAATCTGTCTCGTTTAAGTCGGGCCCCTATTTTGATCAATATCCCTCTCACAACCGTCTTGTGGGCCTCCCATACCACAATGGGGTTGGGGACCGATCCCTCGTTGACGGAGAAGTACTCCCGCAGCGCTCTCTGTAGCTCCGCACGTGTTTCCTCCGATTGAAGCAATGCCTCGTTTAGTTGCCATGAGGGAGGAGACCGAATCATTGGCCCCAACTGGAGGATCACGTGAATTGGGGCATGGTCTGAGAAAGATATGACATCAATGGACGTAGAGACTACCTTAGCAAGATCTTTATGTGACAGCAGTATGTAATCTAACCGCGAGTACCTGAGAGTAAAATGTATAATCTCTATCTTGGTTGTGGAGCAGCCGCCAAGGGTCAACAAGTTGTAGGGTGTGTAGGTCTGCCTTGAGACGCCTCAGGCAGGAGTAGGACAGATGGGAGGCTCCCCGCGAGACGTCCAAGGCTGGATCCATGGCAAAGTTAAGGTCTCCGCCAAAAATAAGCATCCCTTCCGAGAACTCCAGGAGCTCCGAAAGAAGCTTACGTAGAAATTGGGGGTGGTTTACATTGGGGAAGTAAACATTTGCGAAGGTAACCCGCAGATCAGACACCCTTCCCTTTAGGAGAAGAAAACGGCCCTGCTCGTCCACTCGCTGTGCCTCGAACACCCATGGAACCGACCTGGCCAAGATAATGCTAACCCCCTTCAATTTGGAGATCGGAGAGACACTATGGTATGCCACCGGAAAGGCCCCGTTAGTCAGCCTGGGTATGGAGTCTGCACGGAAGTGCGTTTCCTGCAGAAAAGCGACATGTGTTTTGCCCCGGCGCAGGTCAGCCAAGAGCTGCGAGCGCTTCTCTGGTACATTAAGGCCACGCACGTTTAGAGAGGTAATCTTTAGGCGGCCCATCATGCCGTCTGGCAGGGAAATGGAAGTCGATATGCGTGAGGGAAAGTCCCAAAAGCAGACACCCCTACAGGTAGAGGGCAAGAATTTGAAAAAATAAGCCGGAGGGGAGAGGATGGAGAGAGAGGGAAAGAGGAGGGGAGGAAGGATGGGGTAGGGGGAGTGGTCGGTTTCTGTCTTAGACTAACTATGGGCCCCTGATGCACACTAAAGTGTTTACACAGGAGTCCGCCCTAATGTGAGGGTGAAAAGAGCGTTGTAATCTACTCTAAAGTGAGTAGAGTTTAGGCAGTGATTTAAATAGACAAAATATGTGGAGATGTGGGGGGGGGTAGCGCCTCTGAGAATTATAGAGTGTCTAACATGAGAACCATAACAGCTGAAGAAAACCCTTCAATGATTGGTACCTGCATCATGGCTGACAAACATCCTCTGGCGTGACCATTAGATGAAGGCGTCCCCAGGAGGCTCATGGACGTCAGAACGATCCCCCCTGCCAATACAGGCAATAGACATTACCAGTGGGGTCCGCCCCAGCGCCCCACGGCCAGACCCGTGACACCAAGACCAAGAGTCTTTCACCTTCTCACCCGGGGGTACCAGGGCGAATCATGAAGGGCGAGGTTAATACCAATAGCGCAAATATAATTCAATGTAGCAATAGAATAATGTAGTAAAGCGGTAAGAAATTAAACAACAAAACATAACATATCATGAAAAGTACGTCACCAACTATTGTCACGTCCCTGGGATTGTTACCCACTATGGCCCTGTACCTCCTTCCCCCTCCTAATGCATAGCAACCTGCACATCCTTCAGAAAGAAGCTCGGGAGAGTGAGGGGGCCCAGGGGTGCCCCGTATGGCTACTAAGGTGTCTAGCAAATAGGGGGGGTACATAACAAAACAAAAGGGCAAATGAAGGGTAGACAAATAAACAGACCGGGCCCTCAGGACACTTATCTGGGAGTGGAGGGCCAATTTTTCCAGACGGTGACAAAGTTCTGCAGAGCCATCTTAAAGTGTCAGGGCTGGGGTCCAAGTCACTGGTCTCCCTGTTGCTTCCGTCTCCCCCGTCCGTCACTGATGGTGAGCCTGTGCGATGGAGGCGTTGTACCGGACAAGGCTTGGCACGAGTCCATGACAGTCCGGCCCCTTAATGATTTAGCTGGTGGGTAATGGCTGACATCCCGTAATTCCAGGGTGGGAGTTGTAGGTATGTCCGAGGGTCATTATTCCTAAGGTTGCACAAGGTAGGGCAATCTAGACAGGCCCAAGAAAGGCACCCAGTAACCCAGATTTACAGGCCACTTGGGAAGTAGGTTCTAATGTTCTTGGAAGCTCAGTGGGGTGATGTAACATAAGCGTTCATCTGGTCTTACCGGGTCTTGAGAGAAGATAGGGAGTTACGCTTCGGCGGACCTCGGGTGAGGTCTAGCAGTCTCTCGGCTAGTGGCTCGTGAGCGTGGTCTACGGAAGCGTTGCGGCCTGGGCAGAGGTGGGCCTAGGGCCTCCAGTGACAACAGGTAGTCAAACCAGTTGGGGACACTCACAGGGGGTTTGGCTAGGAAGCTGAATAGGTCTGGAAGTTGGTCTGGAGAGCGTAGGTAGAATTCTGCTCCCTGCCTCCGCACAATTAGGTGGAAGGGGTGACCCCAGCGGTACGTCGCCTCTGCCGCCCGGATGACCTCCAGCAGTGGTCTCATAAGGCCTCGCATTGCCCTTGTTTGCCTGGAGATATCCGGGTAGATCCGGATCAATGCGCCATCAAAGTCTATGGGGCCGCGCTCCCAGGCCAACCGCATGATTTCCTCCTTTATGGTGAAGAAGTGTACCCTACACAGAACATCCCGTGGGAGGTCTGTGGCCTCAGGATCTTGAGATGCTGCGGGGGGAGTCCTGGGATACGGTGGACCCTGTCCAGCTCTAGTTCCGCTGCCGGTGGTTTTCCAAGGACCTGGTTCAGGATAGCCTCCACCGTTGCACGGAGATCTGATCCCATAGTAGCTTCAGGTATGCCGCGGAGGCGCAAGTTATTACGTCTGCTCCTGTTCTCGCCGTCATCCAGCTTTAGTTGTATGTCCACAAGATGGCGGCGAAAGCCACGCTGTTCCTGTTCTATGGCGGCAATCCGGGCGTCCGATGTGGATGCAGAGGACTCTAGTACAGTGACCCTTTCATCCACCGTGTTTACCTGCTGGCGCAGGTCATGTAGTTCCCTGGAGAGTGCATTGACAATGGATGCTGCCATTTCCTGCAGATCTTGTCTTGTAGGCAGACCAGACACAATGTCCCTAAGGGATTCCTCTATGTTACCGCCTGTCTCCCTGGTATGGCTGCAGCTAAATTGAGTGTCAGTGGTGGGGATCACAGGGGATAGAATAGGAGATGCTGACCTGTCATCTGAAGCTGGACGGTCTCCTCCTGCATTCGTTCCCGGCTGAGTGCTTTTCTTAGCTGAAGCGGCAGCGTTCGTCGGAGGCACTCGAGGCGGCGCCATCTTGGCCGAGGTGGCGGGGGAAGAGGCAGCGTGTTGCCTAAGGAAATAATGGGTTATTTCCGAACCCTTCTGTACCCCCAAGTCCAGCGGGTGTTTGCGGTCCCCTGGCATGAATTCCGGCTCTCTCTAGGCAAGATTACTGTCCGTTCTCAGGGCTTTCCCGCACAGAGCTCCGAGGTGTGCGTCCTCACTCTGCCATCGCTTGGCCACGCCCCCTCCGATTGACTTTTTGTATATACGAGAGGGGGTATCTGTAGCGTGTAGTAGGAAATACGCTGGGTCCTTCTCATGCTGTTTGCCCTATTACCTACTATTGCTTATGCTGACTTTGGTGGGACTGATACTTGGTTCCCTGGGAGGTTTCAGTAGCCAGCATTATACTCATTGGGAGTTATTTTTGACCTAGTCATTCTCTGTGTTCTTCCTAGATAGTTCTCTCTCTTTCTAGTTGAAGAGGTAAATGTCTGCTTTGACAATCATTCTAGACATAGAGTTCCTTATCCTTGTTCCTTATGGAATCAAGTAAGTTGAGATTTGAGCCTTTTCTATTTAGAGCAGATCTGCTATTCCTTTTACCAGGACATTATTTTTTATTGTTGTTCCACTCTTCTTGCTGAATCAGGTTGATCAGCTCCCTCTTATGGTCTACAGTTTGTGTCTCTCATCCATGTTGAAACATTCCCCACTGGTTATACAACAATTTGCATGTTTTTTGGTATCAGTTGAAGTTTTCTATCTTTTTTTCCTGGTCTTGATCTTCGTCTTACCAGGCAGGAAGATTTGGCCTCATCCAGTGCCAGCTTTGGCCGTTGGTCCTTCAGACGCCTCTTGAGCTGCAGGCAGTCCCCAGTTCTTATTGCGCTGGGCCTGTTGGTTGTTTGCGGTTGCAAATACCTTAGTTGGACTACATTTGGAAATCCCAACAGTGACTTTCTGTGTCCCTCAATGGATGAGAAAAAAATAGATTTATTTTGTACTGTGTCCATTGAGGGACACAGGTCCTACGCCTTTGTGTTTATCAATATGCTTTGGTACTGCTTGCTACAAAGTCATTCCATTTGTGCAAAGGATTATCCTTGGCTGGTCTACAATTGTTTTTTTTATAGTCAAAACATTTTTATTTTGTTTTGAATAGAGTAGGAAAGAATTAGAACACCTGTTGGGCTTTGGCGAGATTTCATCTTTCTTCCTGTTTTGCAGGACCAGAAGTAAAGGGAAATCTCCAACATGGGACACAAACAGCAAAAAAAAAAGAAACAAACAAAGGTTTTCACCTTTCCCTAAGACTGAAAGAGATTTCATCCTTTCCTATTGCATCTAAAATAAAACCAAACAAAAATGTTTTTGCTATATATTCAATTTAATGGAAATGCCACTTCCATTAACTATTTATTATAATGTATATCATAAAAAATTAAACATTTTGTAGTTTATTATTAGTAAAAGGACATTCATATTTCAACCAGCATCCAGCTGATTTTTGTTATTTTACTTTCTTGCAACAATGGTGCCAATACATTTCATACAGAGTTATCACTGTATTTGTGTGCTAGTTCTTTTCTCAGTATCTTCATTGAGCTTGAGTTAACATTTCAGGCATCTGCAGTACTGACTTTAGATTTCCTAGAGTGCTTTTTATTTTTGGTCATATATTGGCCAAGGGTAATAAAGAGATGCTGGGGATGCAGATTGTCTCCTTTTACATTTAGCGACTTAATCATGTGTAGAAAGCAAACTCTAACTAAAACCAGCCATAGATGGATTGAATCTCGGTCAGTTTAGCAGGGGTTGGCTGAAATTTGATCCATCTCTGGGCAGGCTGGTTGTACCCAAGTCAATCCGGGAAGGCTTCCTGCCGGCAGAACACAGTAGCGCTCCACTCGTGGTGAAAGGAGAGAAAATTGAATCATCTATTGCTTGCCTTAGCACTCAAAAAGTTAATAAAATGGACAGTCTGTATATTTAGAGAACAGAAGCAGGTAATAATAACCAAATGTATTTGCCATAATTCTTGCAATGCATACAACTGACTAACACAAGGCTTTTCTTCTCAACTAACATATTTTACTTCAATAGACATTTGTGTTTTGTAACTGGCTGTCACAACAATAGTGAAAAATAGTAATTCATGTGCAAATCTTGTTTTTTTCCCCCAGGACATGCTCCCTATGTCTGGAGATCCCACTCAAGGAACTGGTAATTATAACATTGAGGACTTTGCAGACCTTGGGATGTTTCCTCCGTTTTCTGAGTAAAGTGGTGAAGAGCGTGACCCTTCTGTGTGTTACTCATCTTCATATCATATCTGTACAGAAAGACAGAATCCACCAGACTGCCGCCTGCTCGCCACAAACATCTGCACCATCAGTCTCTCAGTCCTTTATGTATTCTCATCTCTGACTAGCTGGGAGATGATTGTGAGCCCAGCATATCCTTCACTGCCTCAGACTCCAAGTCTCCCATATCTTTATTTTAGACTGCTCTCCTGACAGCAGAACATAAACAAGGTTTGGAAAGGAATGATGATGGATTGTTACAGAAAATGCTTAAATACTTTATAGATGGAAAACAATCTCCATATAACGAAGGCTTCTCGTTATATTTGACTTCTCAATGTGCAGGGAGCACTTTGCAATCTTCTCTCTATTATACAACAGTGAAAAACAATTCAAGATGATTTGTGTTTGTCCCTCACCTTGCCATGGCATACTCAACATCTTTATATTGTGTCTTCTATTGTCTTTGAAAAATCTGCAGAGGACTGGGCAGCGTCTTTGTGGCTGTGACCATTTTCACTCACTGTCGAGCTGTCATGTTAATGTGAACCGTATACATTGTGTATTTTGTACTATTACTACTGAATGTCATGTACTAATATTAGATGCATAGTCTTACTATGCTAGATTTTGCTAATGTCATTTCATTAAAAGTGATACCAGCGCTTTGTGTTGTGTGTAAATTATTCAGACGCTAAAACAGATTAGACCGTTGTAGCCAGTCTCTGTTAATTAACTGCAATTAATAGCTATAAAATAGTATTTCTACTGTAAGTTAGTTCTGAGTTAGGTTTGTTTTCAGCACAGAATCTCGTGTAAGTCCTGTAGCTCACTGATCCTTTTCTGAAACCTTAATATCTAATCCTTAAAATGATGGCTTGATTCCTAATACTGCTAACATTTAAAGGAAATATATAATCATAGTATACACTTTCATGTTATAACATCAGCCCTGTAATAACGATACAAACAATCATTATTTTTGACAATCCTATATAAGCTTACTTGAAAAAGTTCCTTTCATGTTGTTAGTGCTGCCTGTCTACTGGCTGTCTCTTTCCACAACTCCGTGGATTCCCTACGTACTTTGCAGCTTCTGCTCCGCTGTTTGCTTTCAATTTGTAAGGACTACATATCCCATGGTACCTCGCTGCCTGCAAGCCGTGATTCCTGTACTGACTCCACCTCCTGAAACTCCTCCTCTCAGCACCTCTGTAGTTCAGAAGGCTGGCTCTGTGAAATGTATGGCACGGCAGTGCCTATCCACAGAGCATAGTAAATACGTCACAGAATTAAATTAAGTAAATGTTTGGGGATCTTCACAAAATACGTTTAGAAACTTCAAGATTGTTTCGATTAAATTGATTGTTTTTTTTAATAACAAACATGTCATACTTACCTGCTCTGTTCAAGGGTTTTGCACAGAGCGGCCCCAATCCTCCTTTTCGGGGGTCCCCCCGGAGGTGCTCCTGGCCCCTCCTCTTCATTGAGTACCCCCACGGAGAGCTGCTTTCCATGGGGGCACTCGTGCAGGCATGCTGTGCTTGTGCTCGTTGCTGAAACAATCGGGTTCAAGTATGAAAAAGGGGGGCTCTGGGGGGCAGCTGCAGCACAGAATAGAAAGCATTAAGGTAAAAAAAAATGAGGGTTTACAACTCCTTTAATAAGAGTAGAGTAGAAGTAACTGAAATTATCACATACCTGGCGGAGGCTGAGTAGCTGCGGAGGCAGGCTTCTTGAGCCTCCTGCCCAACATTCCTGAAGGTGGTGATAGAGTGGCATGAGTGCCAGAGTTTGCAGGCTGGACTAAATCTGTGTTGCAGCCAGATAGAACTATTTAAAGCTTTTTATTAAATTTTCAAATATGAGAAGCCTTGCGGCTTCACTTCCTGGTTCCCTACTGCGCATGCGCAACTTGCGCTGCGCTATCCCACTGATCCCTGCTGTTTTCTGGGACCCGTGTGTCTCCCAGAATACAGCTGGGGGGGACGGGAAGTGGCGTAGATACCCGCAGGTGGCTCGGGTATCTATGCCCAGAAGTGGGAGCAAAATACCTGTATTAGACAGGTATCTGTTCCCCCCCTCCCTCCTGAAAGGTGCCAAATGTGACACTAGAGGGGGGAGAAACCGAAAAAGCGGAAGTTCAATTTTTGTGCGAAACTCTTTAAGGAAAAGATTTATGTTTTGGTGATGATTGATTTATATCTCCACTGGTTTAACTTAGTCCCGTTCTAACTGAATTTACTAATGAAAGTGTAAAGAAGTTTAATATTTAGAAATATGGGATGTGCGGTGGTCAATTTTTTATTGTTTTTTATATTCTAATCAGCCTGAATTTTTTTCAGTTTAAATAATAAAAGGTTCAACTGTGGGTTATACTGTAAATTTTTACAGGTTGACTAGAAAACACCTATCACGTACCCGGTGATGACTGGATTGTTGTGGAGGCCTCTCTTGCACCTCCTGCCCAACACTCCTGAAGGTGGAGACATAGAGTGTGAGGTCACAGAGTGGCATGAATGATGGAGTAGCTGGCTGGAAAAGTTTGCTCTTTAGGTGGATGAAGATGGGGGTTGCATTCCTAAGAACAGGATACTGAAGCAGCTTGGCACCCGAGCAGAAGATGGTAGCAGAGCTGGTATGCAGGCAGCGACCAGCGGCAGCTGGGCAACAAGGGACCAAGTGAGCATGCAGAGCAAGTCCAGCAAGCAGGCCAAGGTTGGTAACAGGCAGGCAGCACAGTACAGAATCAGCAGGCAAAGGAAAGTCCAGTAAACAGGCTGAGGTCAGAGAGATCAAGGTTAATGTAGGAGCAAAGGCAAAGTCCAGGAGAACGCTGGGTCATACACAGGTAAGCAGGTTCAATGGATCGGGTCTCAGGAATACAGGTACAAGCTGAAGACCATTCAGCAACTGCTCATGGTGACAGACCAGTTTAAATAGGCCACTAATTCGTATGTGCGTATGTACCTGTGTGAGTGCGTGCATGAATGTGAGCATGATGAACTGGAATAGTACATCTATTACCTTTTTGCCTAGAACTATTAGCATGTAAGCAATGCACAAATATGAGCATAAGATCGTAGTGGTTTTCTGGTTCTGGGAATCTGGTTGACTTTACAACATCTATTATCACAACTTGCCATTTGTTCCCTATTTTAGTTTGTGCTTTGCCCCTGTTTCAGGCCCTGTATTGGTATCTTACCACCAAAAAGAAACCCAAAAATATAAAGACAGATAAGTTTGTAAAGAAAGGGTTAGCAATAAACATTCTTTGACTAATGAGATCTATACAAGGAATGCATGCCTTGCTCAATTTCACTGTTTGTTTTTATCCCGACTAAGCCATTTCAGATATATACAATGTGTCATCAGCTCATAATATGTATTTAACCTGCATTAGACAGCATATGAATAGCAGACAAGAAAAGAAAACAGCCAGAAATAAATGCAAGCAATGCCAGAAGAAAGTATACTTACACTGCTTTATGAGAGCCCAACCAGTAGCTGCAGTGCTTTGTACCGGCTGTGTTAATTCAAGCAAAGATTAGTCATGACATGGAGTCTATTGGTCCAAAAGTCATGTTTTTCATCTTCCTCCCTAAAAGGATCATTTTGTGGTTCCTGGCCATTCCTTAGGATAATCTGGAACATTCACTGGTTCAACAGTACGGTACATGTTATTTTACTTCAACCCAAACAAATGGCAAGTATCTTCATACTACAGTCTATGGACGAAAAGTTATCAGAATAAGAACTATAGTGCTGGAGAGGGCCATTTCTCTGCACACAGCTTGTAACCTCATGATAACTGAACCAAAAGCTGGGCAGCACAGTGTTGTAGTGGGCAGCACCTTCGCGTAGCAGCAAAAGGGTCCCTGGTTCGAATCCCAACCAGGACATTGCCTGCCTGGAGTTGGCATGTTCTCCCTGTGCCTGTGGGGTTTCCTCCCACACTCAAAAGACATGCTGGTAGGTTAATTGACTCCTCTCTAAATTGGCCCTAGTATGTGTATGTATGAATATGAGTTAGCTCCTTAAAGGCGGGGACTGATGTGAATGTACAATATATATGTAAAAGTGCTATGTAAATTGACGGATGCCTGTACCTAAAATATTTAAATACAGTAAATAAATAGATAAAAGCTACCATTAAGTCAGCCATAGATGGAGCTATTTTTTTCTTTCCTGCAACTATGGGTTGCAGAAAAGAAAATTGCTTTATTCCCCCATCAACACTGTCAACTTGGGTACATTCAGCCTGCCCATGCATAGTTCGAATCTCAAGCAGGTACTGCTGAACCAGCTGAGGTTTGAAAAGTCTATGGCCAGCCTTAGCTTGGCTTTTGCAAGAAAAGTAGATAATTTCAGCCTCATTTTGACATGCACGGAGAATAACATCCTTTTTTTTGCATTTTGCATATACTCAGCCATATTGGCCAGGCTGTGATGTGAATTAAAGGTAACTCTAATTTACAGCTACCTGTCCAATCCTATTGATTTCAGCAGAACTGGGTAATGATGAGGATGGCTGTCAGCAAGGTAGGGTTCCCTTGGCCGCTACACTGGTCCACCGAGATAAAGCCAGCACTAATATCAGCACGGACATACAGATCTATAGATAAAAATGATGAACAAAAACATTCATATCTATGTACTGGTCATAAGACTAAAAGACTCTACAGCATGTTCCAGTGCTATTAAATATAATCTTCTAGCAGACTTTTGCAACTATATGAAGTGAAAAGTAAATTCATTGGCCATTTGTAAGGTTTTCAATGCCATCAAGTACTTTGACAACTTCCTTGTGCCATTTTTGTTCAAATGGACATACCGAGGCTGATTTACTTAAAGCGGAACTTTACCCATAATAGTTTGATAACCATTAATATTCTTTAACAAAGAGAACTTACATTCCACATTAATAAATATATTACTAAAATTAGTGTATGCTGTAAATTGCCTCCAGCATTGCTTTTGTTTCTTGTTGCTGGAGGCCGCCATTTTGTTGAAGCCCAGATCAGTCACGTCCTTATTGGAAACTCTCCCCTAAGTGTCATAAACTATTTGTCACTTTCTTCAAATAAAATATGTACATTTCCAGCTTTGATTGTGTGTCTTGGCTTGGATAAAGTGGAAGGCTGACAGAAGCTTCAGACTGGGTTCACACCATCGCCGCATCCGTCTCACAGCAGGGGTTCGGTGCGTGCTGGTTTACCATTTCAGGTCCGATTTCAGCCCAAATTTTGGGCTGAATTCAGAGCCTGAAACGGACCAAAAGCGTTTTTCTGCAAAACGCACCAGACCCACTGCAGAGATATGTGAACCAGCTCCATAGAGAGCCAGTCAAAATCTCCTGCTATTGCGAATTGGATGTGGGGATCCTGCATCCAATTCGCAATGGTGTGAACCCAGCCTCACCGTGCTAAAAATCACAGACTGCCCAAGAGGGAGAAAGGAGAGAGAATCAGGGAGATAAGAGAAGACACTATCCTTGTAAGTTTTATTATTTTGTGTCTGCCTGGCAGCAGAGTTTGTCCTGTCACCTTTCCTGCTTTTGTTTTCTCCCTCCATAATCTGTGTTTCCTTCACTTACTCTGTGTCATACCTACTGCTTTTCTTCCCCCTTTAGCAACAGTCAGTCTTAAAGTTCTAGTGGCCTTTAGAGTCCAGTCCAGTGCAAGGTTTAGGAGATATTAATTTTACCTACAGGTAAGCCTTATTATAGGCTTACCTGTAGGTAAAAAATCATACAAGGGAGTTTACTACTGCTTTAAGTAAACCAACCTCATTATCTTCCTATTATACTTCAATGGTTTTTTATTATAATTATTTGTGTAGCGCCCTGCTCCTGATGGGCAGGTGCTATCTATGTAATTTAAGTTTGTCTGAAGCTGTAGCTTAGACTAATTATGGTAAATTCGCTGGTTTCTGTACCAGTTCAGCTGGGTTGTGTCAGTTTCCACTTGGCTGTGGGTGTCGCTGTAGCCACCGGTGTTGGAAATGCAACAGGCTGGATGCATTGGGTACCCCTTTTACTCAGAAACAGCCCGGTGGGAGTGGTTCAATCTCAGTGCATTCTGGGTAAAGGTACTTAAGGTACAGGCGCCAATTTGACGGGGTTCGTTGTTCCCGACCCAAAGGCCCTCCTGGCCCAAGGTGTATCGTGGCAGCTCTGCTGTCTCGGAGCCGGCTGGCCCGAGGCTTTGTTATTGAAGAAGTAGGCCCAGGAGTTCTGGGGCCTATTGATCCAGAGGGTGGTCCTGTGCTGTCTTGCCTGCGGGGAGAAGCCGATCGATTGAAGGAAACCAGGGGAGGACTTCTCTGGAGGTGACCGAGCAAAGTATGCTGGTATCTCAGGAGGAGCCTGGAAACTCAATTGAAGGATGCAACCCGGGTCACCTACCTCACAGTATCGCCGGATCGGCTGAAAGAAACTGGTACTGTGCAGTTACGCTTTAATCTTGCAAAAGTTTGGTTACACCATCCTGTGACAGAGGATTGTGTAATGACCGTAACATGATTTTTCAAGTTTGTGGCAGAGACTATGACCGAGCATCGTATCGGCTGCTAGGTCAGTGAGAGAGGCCTATCCGGTGATTGCTATATCCAATTGTGGAAACCGTTTGTGCTCTTGTTATTGAAGAAATACCCTGATCCGCAATACCAGGTACCTGAATCTCCCTTAACCCTCCATCCCTCTATCTGACTTTGTTAAATAAAAGAATTGGGGAAAAAAAGAAACTGAGTGTTTGGTGTAGTCATCATTGAACATTCTTCTAATGGGACCCCTGTGACGGATACAGTGGAACGTTGAGGTAAGGGTAAGCCCAATTTAAACCGGCAGCTCCTTTCGGGGGTCAGTGCTACATTTGCAAAAAAGAATATTAACAGTCCAATAATATAAACAAGGCAAGATAAAAAAGCATAAGTGTGGATCATTTCAATAACAAAAGTCAAAATTCCAAATAGTTGGAATGTAGCAATCAAAAACTGCATACAGTGATGAATAGGTCCATTTTATATAATACTACAGTAACATAATCAGGTTGCATTTTTATGAGAAACTTTGAGGCTGCATTCACACCTGAGCGTTTCAAAGTCACGCGTTTTTGCCGTGGTTTTACCGCGTTTGTGCCGCAATTTTCTTCAGGTCACCAATGTAAAAAGGCAGAAAAATGCCTGTAATCTGCCCCAAAGAAGCTCATGTTTTATTTTGAGCTTAGGGTGTTTTTCAGGCGTTTTGCTTCAGGTGACAAAACGCTCAGATGTGAACAGGTGCCATTGAAATTAATGGGGTTTTGCTTGTTGGGCGTATTTCAGGCGTTTTTTTGGGCGTTTTATGAGTTGAAAATGCTCAGGTGTGAATGCAGCCTTAAGGGTTAAAAAAATGAATTGCTCCTTCCTTACTTTTGACATTGACCAATGTCACTTAATGCCATTTTCTCTCAAAAATAGATAGTATTCATTAGTCTAATTATCATATGTTCAGCTTGTTTCCACTCCAATAGGTGCAATTCATGTGTGCAAAACACCATTACATCAGTCAATGAACACACTGATTTTCTGCTAAACAGGTTGTTATTGCCTGATCAGTCATTTTATGCTCATTGGTCAACAATTAAATAATATGTTCTAACATGCTGTACTGGGTAGCAAAACAGAATGTTCTGTCTACATGTTGCATCACTTTGTAAACACTAAATACTTTTTAAGCAGTAGTATTTAAGTACAATCTAAACAAGGACCACATTTTATACTCATTGTTTAACCAATTGACAACTGGGCACTTAAACCCCCCTCGTGACCAGACCAATTTTCAGCTTTCAGCGCTCTCACACTTTGAATGACAATTACTCAATCATACAATACTGTACCCAAATGAATTTTTTGTCCTTTTTTTCATACAAATAGAGCTTTATTTTGGTGGTATTTGATCACCTCTGGGTTTTTTATTTTTTGCGCTATAAATGAAAAAAGACCGAAAATTTTGAAAAAAAACGCATTTTTCTTAGTTTCTGTGATAAAATTTTGCAAATTAGTAATTTTTCTTCATATATTTTGGCCACAATTTATACTGCTACATATCTTTGGTAAAAATAACCCAAATTAGTGGATATTATTAGGTCTTTGTGAAAGTTAGAGAGTCTACAAGTTATGGTGCAAATCATAAAAAATTGATCACACCTGATGTACTGGTGGCCTATCTAATTTCTTGCGACCCGAACAAGTCAGGAAAGTACAAATACCCCCCAAATGAGCCCTTTTTTGAAAGTAGACAATCCAAGGTATTTAGTTAGATGCATGGGGAGGTTTTTGATGTTGTCATTTTTTCCCACAATTATTTGCAAAATGAAGTTTTTTTTTTTTTCCCACAAAATTGTCATTGTAATAGGTTATTTCTCTCACATGGCATGTATATATCACAAATGACACCCCAAAATACATTCTGCTACTCCTTCTGAGTATTATGTGTTTCATATGTTTACATATGAGATCCTCTCTCATTGGCAGAGCGATCGCACTGTAAACGGCCGCTGACATTGGCCATTTATGGTGATCTGTGACTGGCTGTGTCCGAGGGACACGGCCAGCACAAAACTTCCCCGATGCGCGCCCGCGGGAGTGCGCAATGCGGAAGTAACTAGGAGGACGTCCAGGGACGCCCTCCCGGCAATTGGAGTCCGCGCTGTAGCCGTCTTTCGGCTATAGCGTGGACGCCTAGTGGTTAATTAAGGACTAGCCTCGTTTTGAGATTTGGGTGTTTACAAGTTTAAAACTGTTTTTTTTGCTAGAAAATTACTTAGAACCCCCAAACATTATATATTGTTTTTTTTATAACACCCTAGAGAATAAAATGGCGGTCATTGCAATACTTTTTCTGGCACCGTATTTGTGCAGCGGTCTTACAAGCGCACTTTTTTTGGAAAAAATTCACTTTTTTGAATAAAAAAATAAGACAACAGTAAAGTTAGCCCAATTTTTTTTATATTGTGAAAGATAATGTTACGCCAAGTAAATGGATACCCAACATGTCACGCTTCAAAATTGCGCTCGCTCGTGGAATGGCGTCAAACTTTTACCCTTAAAAATTTCCATAGGCGACGTTTAAAAAATTCTACAGGTTGCAGGTTTTGAGTTACAGAGGAGGTCTAGGGCTACATTTATTGCTCTCGCTCTAACTATTGTGGCGATACCTCACATGTGTGGTTTGACCACCGTTTTCATATGCGGGTGCTATTCACGTATGCGTTCGCTTCTGCATGTGAGCTCGTCAAGACAGGGAGCTTTAAAAAAAGTTTTTTTTTTCTTATTTATTTTACTTTATTTTATTTATTTTTTCACTGTTTTTTTTTTTTTAATTGGATCACTTGTATTCCTATTACAAGGAATGTAAACATCCCTTGTAATAGAAAAATGCATGACAGGTCCTCTTAAATATGAGATCTGGGGTCAAAAAATCCTCAGACCTCATATTTGAACTTACTGAAATGCAAAAAAAAAAAAATTTGTCATTTGAAAAAATGACAGCAAAAAAATGGCCCTTTAAGACGTATGGGTGGAGCTGACGTTATGACGTTGCTTCCGCCCTCCTATGGTATGGAGATGGATGGGGGCCATCTTACCCTCACTCGTATCCATACCACAGACATGACAGGTCCCGATCGCCTCCGCCGCTACCGACGGCTCAGGTAAGCGGCAGAGGGTGCGGGAGAGTGACGGGAGGGGGGTGGCACCTCTCCCGCCGCCAATAACGGTGATCTTGCGGCAAATCCGCTGAAGAGACCACCATTGTCATAAACACGACCGGCTCCTGAAAATACCTCGGTTGTGGCAGCAGCTGCTGCCGTTACCGAGATATCCATCTTTAAAGTGCCGACGTATATGTACAGGAGCTGGTCGGTAAGTGGTTAAAAGCTGAATATTGTTCATAAATGGTGTCAAACAATACTGTTTACCTGCAGGGCAGAGTAGAGCAACTTATAGAACGTCAGCTGGACATGAGCTGAGGTTCTATAAGTTGCCCCACCTATAAAAGCCCCTTTTTCTGACATGCACCTGGTATGTGTTTTAGTAACCTGTTCTCCAACATACTTACATGACAGATTATGCCATGGCAGGTGACCATTAACCAACGGGGTGGAGGGGAATTAAAAATAGTCAAGCAGTTCAAGGTCCAACCAATTAGGACAATGCCAATGGTTTTACAACTAGAATTGTTGTAATGCAAGCAAGTGTTAAACCAGAGTCATGCCAATAGTTAGCACCAATGATGAGTTCCAAAATATTCTGAAAAATGTACATCAAAGCCAAAAAGGTAGAACAAAGTCCAAGTTGAGTTAGATGCAGGTAGGTGAGGTTGAACAGTCAAGGTCTGCAAAATGGACAGTCAAGAGACACTTAAAATTGGACCCACAAGCTGAAAATTGTACAGTGGGTGACAATGGCTGACTTTGGTGCTCTTATGAGCACCAACCAATCAGGCTGTGGACTGACAATCACCAAGGTGAATGCTCATGCAAGCTTCATCACATGTACAATTTGCTTAAGAGTATAAAAGGTATGTACATCAACTGAGACAAAAGGATGTGATTCTGAAGAGGGCAAGGGACCCAAGGAAGGCAGGCAGACAAGAGAACCTAAAGGATATAGCAGAGGACAAGACAGGAAATGTCATCAGCAATGACCTACTCCCAGTGGATCACTCATATGCTGTGGAAGGATCTGTTGTTGGTAGATTACTTACGTGGACAGAATCAATAATCCAGAGTTCTACCACACTATAAAGATGTCTGCTTGGCTACTAACTAAACTCAAGGCAGGTCCTGACTAACAGGGTGTCCCCTGAACAGGTTGCCCAAAACAAACAGTCAGCACATGAACCTTTTTAGTAGTCTGTCTGCCATCAGCCATTTCACACAGCAGCAGGCTTTCGAAGTGGACAGAGAGCTCTACGCATCAGTCAGCTCACATATGTAAAGGTCTCTGTACAGCTGAGACTAATAAAAATGTCTGGCTAACAGGTGGGATGTGGACCTAGGAATAAATGTTTTATCCTACCCAAAGCTCTTGTCAGAAACCATGAACCAGACCGAGACAGAAGTACAGTAAAATCACACTTGTTTATTAATAAAAATAAAAAGGTAAATAGAGTAAGCGTATTGAAAGCATAGCCAGAGTCCAGTAACCGGATCAGGTAGTCAGCCAAGCCAGAGTTCAGTAACCAGATCGGGTAATCAGCCAAGCCAGAGTTCAGTAACCAGATCGGGTAATCAGCCAGGCCAGATGTCAGGGATCCAAGTAGAGGAACAGCAAGCAGGATAAGGAGCCAGAAGGGATGTCAGCAAAGCCAGTCTTTAAACAGGAACACCGGAGATGGTTTATTGTGATGTGACCAAGGTGAAGGCAGGAATTAAGTGAGCTGGACGTCTTTAAGTAGGCGGGACTGACGAGCAGATCCACAACAGCTGATTAACTGTGGAGAGAGAAGAGAGCTGGCAATTAGCCGACAGCTGAGCGTCCAGCTCAAAGGAAGGGCTGAGCCCAGCCCTGACAGTACCCCCTCCTCAACAACTTCTCCCCTTCGGAGGACCACCGGGCTTGAGAGGAAACGTCTATGGAACTTACGGAGGAGGGCAGGGGCATGTATGTCTGAGGATGAGACCCAGGAGCGTTCCTCTGGACCGTACCCCTTCCAATGCACCAGGTACTGTATGCGCCCACGGAACCTACGGGAGTCAACAATGGATTGTACCTCATATTTCTCATGGTTCTCAACCTGTATAGGGTGAGGATGTGGCACCGAGGTGGTAAAGCGGTTGCAGACCAACGTTGAGATGCCATCAACATTTGAGATGCGCATACTAGGAGGAAGGTCCAACGCGTAAGCCACTAGGTTAATCCTGCGAAGGATACGGAAAGGCCCAATAAACCGAGGTGCGAACTTCAGTGAGGGAACACGAAGTCGGAGGTTGCGAGATGACAGCCAGACCCTGTCCCCAAACTGGTAGGAAGGCGCAGGCAGGCATCTGCGGTCAGCATGGAGTCTGTACCTATCATTAGCATGACGCAAAGCCTCCTGGACTTGTGCCCAAGTGGAACGAAGAACACGGAGATGCTCCTCTAGCACAGGAATACTCTGCGGAACAAACAAGTCAGGCAACGTGGAAGGTTGGAAACCATAATTCGCCATAAACTGAGACAATCGGGAAGCAGAATTCAAGGCACTGTTGTGAGCAAACTCTGCCCATGGTAATAGGTCTGGCCAGTTGTTGTGATAGTCAGAAATATAGCAACGTAGGAATTGCTCCAAAGACTCACTGGCTCGTTCTGCGGCCCCAATAGACTGCGGGTGATACGCAGAGGAGAAAGCAAGCTGAATTCCCAGCTGTGCACAAAAGGCTCGCCAGAACCGTGACACAAACTGACTACCCCTGTCCGAGACAATCACCTTGGGTAGCCCATGTGAGCAAAAGATCTCCCAAGCAAAAATGGAAGCCAGTTCCTTAGAAGTGGGCAACTTTTTAAGTGGAATACAATGACACATCTTTGAGAACTGGTCAACCACCATAAGGATAACTGTGTTGCCTTGGGAGTTGGGCAACTCCACAATGAAATCCATGGACAGGTGATTCCAGGACCTCTCTCCATTGGGTATGGGTTGTAGGAGGCCCACTGGAAGGTGTCGTGGAGTCTTACTCTGAGCACACACGGAACAGGCAGCTACAAAGGCAGTTACATAAGCACGTAGACTAGGCCACCAGAATTGTTGGAAAATGGCCCAAACGGGTTGATTCTTCCCAGGGTGGCCAGCTGCCTTGGGAGAATGGTAAGTCTGGAGCACGGCAGTACGGAGACACTCTGGGACAAAGCAGCGGTCACAAGGTTTCTCAGGAGGAGCATCGACCTGAGCAGCAAGAATTTTGTCACCCAAAGGAGAAGTAAAACTGGTGCGAACTGTAGCCATGATACAATCAGGAGGAATCATAGGAACCGGAACCGACTCCAACTTGGAAGTGGAGGGAAATTGTTGTGACAAAGGCATCAGCCCTTACATTCTTAGTACCGGGCAAGAATGAGACAATGTAATTAAAACTTGACAAGAAAAGAGCCCATCGCGCCCTTCTGGGAGAGAGGTGTTTAGCCTCAGACAAGAATGTGAGATTCTTATGGTCAGTAAGAATGAGAACCGGCACAGTGGTACCTTCGAGGAGATGTCTCCATTCTTTCAGGGCTAAAATGATCGCCAACAGCTCTCTGTCACCAATCTCGTAATTGCACTCCGCAGGTGACGACAGTTTCTTGGAAAAGTAGCCACAAGGATGCATAGCACTCTCAAAGGTAGGATGTTGAGACAGAAGGGCGCCAACACCAGTCTCAGGAGCATCAACCTTAAGGATAAAAGGTAATGTAGGATCAGGATGTGCCAACACAGGAGCAGAAACAAAGGCAGCCTTGAGACTTTTAAAGGCCTTAATGGACTCTGGAGACCAACTCTATGGGTTACCGTTCTTTCTGGTCATATCGGCCAGGGGCTTGACCATGGACGAGAAGTTACGAATAAACTTCCGATAATAGTTGGCAAAACCCAGGAAACGCTGCAGAGGATGTAAACCCATGGGTCAAGGCCACTGTAGGACTGCCGAAAGTTTCTCTGGGTCCATCGGAAAACCAGCAGTAGAAATTACATAGCCCAGGAATTTAACCTGTTCCCGATGGAACTCACACTTCTCCAGTTTACAATAGATTGTTCTTTCTTAATTTCTGAAGCACACGACAGACATCTGTGTGGTGGCTCTCCAGGGACTTGGAAAATATGAGGATATCATCAAGATAAACCACCACACATAACTGCAACAAATCTCAGAGGACATCGTTAATAAATTCCTGGAAAACTGCCGGGGCATTACAAAGGCCAAAAGGCATTACGAGGTACTCATAATGCCTGTTCTGTTATTAAACGCAGTTTTCCACTCGTCGCCCCCCTTAATCCTCACGAGAGTGTAAGCCCCTCTCAGATCAAGCTTAGTGAAAACCGTTGCTCCCTTGAGGCGGTCAAATAACTCTATAATCAACGGGATTGGGTAGGCATTCTTAATCGTGAAACGATTGAGACCCCTATAATCGATGCAAGTTCACCGCTCTTCTTCTTCACAAAGAAGAAACCAGCACCAGCAGGAGAAAAGGATTTGTGGATGAAACCTCGAGAAAGTGCGTCTGCAACATACTCCTCCATGGCTTTATCCTCCAGGACCGACAAAGGGTAAACCAGGCCACGAGGGGGAGTTGCACTAGGTTTAAGTTCAATTGCGCAATCATATGGCCGGTGTGGAGAACTACCAGCTTGACCTTTGTCAAAGACATCGCTAAAATCACAGTACTCCTCTGGCAGGGAGGAGAGTGAAGAGGTACACAGGACCTTGGCTACCTTCCGGAAGCATGTTTTACTGCATTGTGGTGACCAGGAGAGAACCTCAGCACGGAGCCAATCAAAAGAGGGGTTGTGCCTCTGTAACCAAGGATAACCAATAACCAGCGGAAACTTAGGAGAGGAAATCATTTGGAATTGGATTATCTCATGGTAAAGAGCCCCTACGGCCATGGACAACGGAACCATCTCATGAGTCACATGGGCAGGCTGTAGAGGTCTCCTGTCAAGACCCTCAATGGCAAGTGGAGTGTCACGCAGCTGCAGCGTAATCGAGTGCTTTGATACAAAGGCAGCATCAATGAACAGGCCTGCAGCCCCAGAGTCGATTAGAGCCTGTATCTCGATAGACGACTTAGCCCGAGAAAGGGTGACCGAAACCAGGGGCTTATCCTTCTGGATAACTGGGGACGACACAACACCACCTAAGGTCTGTCCATGACAGGACCTCAAGGTTCGGGTGTTCCCAGGACGGGTAGGACAAAACCTTAAAAAGTGACCTGCCTGGCCACAATAAAGGCACAATCTCTCCCTCCTCCTAAAGGCTCTCTCATCCGCAGAGAGACGTGTGAAGCCCAAGTGCATAAGTTCATCTTCACTGACCGACTCAGTACCAGGAGGCATTGGAGGTGAGGGAGGCACCGGTGGGACTGCAAAGTTTGGAGGCAAACGTACAGGAGGCTTCCGCAAGCGCTCCTTAAAAGAAAGTCTTTCTCTGAGTCTGGAGTCAATGAGGATGGCAAACGAGATCAAACTCTCCAGCTCAGTGGGTATATCTCGGGCTGCTATCTCATCCTTGATGGAATCCGAGAGACCATGAGAAAAAGTAGCCACAAGGGCCTCATTGTTCCAAGCAACCTCTGCTGCCAGAGTACGGAACTCAATGGTGTAGTTGGCAACAGTTCTCATACTCTGTTTGAAGGACATGAGGCACTTGGCAGCAGAAGCGGAGCATGCAGGAACGTCAAATACCCTTTTAAAGGAGGCCACAGCTCACAACTCAGAATAACTCAAGACAACAGGTTTTTGCGTCTCCCATATAGGGTTAGCCCAGGCCAAGGCTCTCTCAGAAAGCAAAGATATCACGGACCCTACTTTGTTTCTGTCCGTGGGAAATGCCTGGGGCAGCATCTCAAAGTATATCTCAACTTGGTTGAGAAACCCTCTGCATTGAACTGGATCACCCCCAAATCGCTGGGGAAGCAGGGCGGAACCAGACATACCTCTTATAGAGGTAATACTCAAGGCAGGTGCCTACACAGAGACTGGCGCAGCAGCAAGAATGGCCTGCAACTCAGGTTGTACCGGAGCAGCCACAGTGGGGGATTCCAGGTGAGCCGTGCGACTCAGGAGCGTTTGCAACGCCATGGCAAACTGATCCATGCAGTGATCTTGCTCATTCAATCTGGAAAAAATATTACCAACAAGTGGATTGACTGTATCTTCTGAATTCATGGCCTTCGCCTACTGTCAGAAACCATGAACCAGACAGAGACAGAAGTACAGTAAAATCACACTTGTTCATTAATAAAAATAAATAGGTAAATAGAGTAAGCTTAGTCAAAGCATAGCCAGAGTCCAGTAACCAGATCGGGTAGTCAGCCAAGCCAGAGTTCAGTAACCAGATTGGGTAATCAGCCAGGCCAGAAGTCAGGGATTCAAGTAGAGGAACAGCAAGCAGGATAAGGAGCCAGAAGGGATATCAGCAAAGCCAGTCTTTAAACAGGAACACAGGAGATGGTTTCTTGTGATGTGACCAAGGCGAAGGCAGGAATGAAGTGAGCTGGACGTCTTTAAGTAGGCGGGACTGACGATCAGATCCACAACAGCTGGTTAACTGTGCAGAGAGAAGAGAGCTGGCAATTAGCCGACAGCTGAGCGGCCAGCTCAGAGAAGGAAGGGCTGAGCCAGGCCTGATAGCTCTACAAAATCTCCAGGCTCCCAGAATAAGACTTAATAGGATTTTGAAAAAACAAAAGTTTGTTTTCTCCATCAGTCATAAACCATGGAGCCTCTCTCCATTCACCATGTGTAGGTAAGAAACTTAGGTGACACGTATACACGTTTCATGTGACAACACTGAATAAATGACACTTTGCTACAATGTAAAGTAGTACTAGTATAAATTTGCTGTCCCCTCAAAATAACTCAACACACAGCCATTAATGTCTAAACCACTGGCAAAAAAAGTGAGTACACCCCTAAGTAAAAATGTCCAAATTGGGCCCAAAGTGTCAATATTTTGTGTGGCCACCATTATTTTCCAGCACTGCCTTAACCCTCTTGGGCATGGAGTTCACCACAGCTTCACAGATTGCCACTGGAGTCTTCTTCCACTCCTCCATGATGATATCACAGAGCTGGTGAATATTAGAGACCTTGTGCTCCTCCACCTTCCGTTTGAGGATGCCCCACAGATGCTCAATAGGGTTTAGGTCTGGAGACATGCTTGGCCAGTCCATCACCTTTACCCTCAGCTTCTTTAGCAAGGCAGTGGTCATCTTGGAGGTGTGTTTGGGGTCATTATGTTGGAATACTGCCCTGCGGCCCAGTCTCTGAAGGGAGGGGATCATGTCCTGCTTCAGTATGTCACAGTATATGTTGGCATTCATGGTTCCCTCAATGAACTGTGGCTCCCCAGTGCTGGCAGCACTCATGCAGCCCCAGACCATGACACTGCCACCACCATGCTTGACTGTAGGCAAGACACACTTGTCTTTGTACTGCTTACCTGGTTGCCGTCACACACGCTTGACACCATCTGAACCAAATAAGTTTATCTTGGTCTCATTGGACCCCAGGACATGGTTCCAGTAATCCATGTCCTTAGTCTTCTTGTCTTCAGCACACTGTTTGTGGGATTTCTTGTGCATCATCTTTAGAAGAGGCTTCCTTCTGGGACGAAAGCCATGTAGACCACTTTGATACAGTGTGCGGCATATGGTCTGACAGGCTGACCCCCCACCCCTTCAACCTCTGCAGCAATGCTGGCAGCACTCATACGTCTATTTCCCAAAGACAACCTCTGGATATAACGCAGAGCATGTGCACTCAACTTCTTTGGTCAACCATGGCGAGGCCTGTTCTGAGTGGAACCTGTCCCGTTAAACCGCTGTATGGTCTTGGCCATCGTGCTGCAGCTCAGTTTCAGGGTCTGGTCAATCTTCTTATAGCCTAGGCCATCTTTATGTAGAGCAAAATTCTTTTTTTCAGATCCTCAGAGAGTTCTTTGCCATGAGGTGCCATGTTGAACTTCCAGTGACCAGTATGAGAGAATGAGAGCGACAACACCAAATCTAACACATCTGCACCCCATTCACACTCACTTTTGTTGCCAGCGGTTTAGACATTAATGGCTGTGTATTGAGTTATTTTGAGGGGACAGCAAATTTACACTGTTATACAAACTGTACACTCACTACTTTACATTGTAGCGAAGTGTAATTTCTTTAGTGTTATCACATGAAAAGATATAATAAAATATTTTTAAAAAATGTGAGGGGTGTTTGTGAGATACTGTATATATATTTGTTTTCTCTTCGGTATTGCCAATTTTTGTTGTCAACTGAACTGGATAAGGTCATGCCGGATCAATATTCATAGGCTATATTCTTTAAAAGTTCTAGAAAATAAAGGACGTGTTTTCTGTTTTAAAGTGTATTTCAGCCACATTTGTTTTGCACATCATTTCACATTTTTGTGGTAACAAATTCACGCTAAAAACATGAACATTTTCCCACTATATTTATTTGTCCACAAAAAATTAAAAGCTACAGAAATGAAACAGTGAGTGGGGATAGGATTACACAGGAGAACCATATATTTTGCTGTTTGCCAAAAGGTAATAATAATACCATACCATACATAGCAATGGTCACATTTAATTGTCTTGTGGAAAACCTTTGGAAATGGTTTTCAGCACACAATGGTTGAAGGATACACGTTTTTAAGCTCTGTTTCCACACATTTTCCATTCTAGAACTTTTGTAGAATACTCTCCTCTATTGTCAAATTTGACTTCATTGGAATAAAATGTTAAATGTATTTAACAGCAGAACAGATTAGAGTGTAAGTAAACTCTAACCATGAAAGTCTTATTTCCTTCCTTTTGGTTTATTAAACACACCATTGAAATTCTTTTGTTTTATCTGTTTGAAAAGCACAAAAAATGTTGATCCTGCCAGGAAGGAGGTGAGCTGACAACCTCCTATTCTCTCTGCCATTGCTGTCTATTTTCGGTTACATTATGCCCAGTTATCTATATGGAACGCAGAACATCTCCTCCATATGTTAGGGAGAAGAGTAGAGGGGAGGCGTTCTGTTCTCCAATCCTACAGGGACAACCCTGCTCCTTTATAGATATAGTGAGTGTTGTTACACTAGGATAGGAAATGTAAACTGCAGTATAATACATATTGTTCTTGGGTTTAGATAGAATTTAAGGGTCCATTCACAACATACGGCATGAGTTATGCTCTGTATAACGGAAGCACACTAGTGTGTGTTGTGTAGTAGCTGTGCAATGCCGGGTTTCAACACACAACACTGTCTACCTTTCTTTTTTTTTTTTTTTAAACTTTATTGAAATCTCATCTTTATGCACCGCCTTGTGTTGCAACATGCTACACTGCATAAAAATGCATTCTATTATGTATGAGTTTGCTCTGCATTGGTGTGAACTGATAGAGTAAAGGCCCGTACACACGATCGGATTTTCCAACAGGAAATGTTGGATGTCAGGCTGTTGGCAGAAAATCCGACCGTGTGTATGCTCCATCGAAGAATTGTTGTCGGACTTTCCACCAACAAATGTTGGCTAGCATTTCTTCAAATTTTCCGCCAACAAATGTGTGTTGTCTGATTTTCCGATCATGTATACACAAGTCCGTCGGACAAAAGTCCAAAGTACAAACACGCATGCTCGGAAGCAAGGACGAGGCCGGAAGCACTCTGTCTTGTAAAACTAGCGTTCCTAATGGAAATATCACATTCGTGACGTGGCAAATTATGAAGTCTGTCAATACAGCACATTCTCTTCTACTTTATAATGGTATAATAATGAAGCTGCTTTGCTGGTGATGGGTGGTGAAAGGGTGATGTTAAGGAGAAGAGTAGAGGGGAGGCGTTCTGTTCTCCAATCCTACAGGGACAACCCTGCTCCTTCATAGATATAGTGAGTGTTGTTACCCTAGGATAGGAAATGTAAACTGCAGTATAATACATATTGTTCTTGGGTTTAGATAGAATTTAAGGGTCCATTCACAACATACGGCATGAGTTATGCTCTGTATAATGGAAGCACACTGGTGTGTGTTGTGTAGTAGCAGTGCAATGCCTGGTTTCGACACACACAACACTGTCTACCTTTCTTTGTTTTCTTTTTTTTTTAACTTTATTGAAATCTCATCTTTATGTACCGCCTTGTGTTGCAACATGTTACACTGCATAAAAATGCATTCTATTATGTATGAGTTTGCTCTGCATTGGTGTGAACTGATAGAGTAAAGGCCCATACACACGATCATATTTTCCGACAGGAAATGTTGGATGTCAGGCTGTTGGGGGAAAATCTGACCATGTGTATGCTCCACCAGAGAATTGTTGTCGGACTTTCCCGCCAACAAATGTTGGCTAGCATGTCTATGGTCCATGGGAGCTGAACTCCTCTATGTGGGAGAACTTCAGTTCTCCCACATAGAGGAGTTCAGCTCCAATGGTTGAGACGCAGGATCTTCCATTCTATTACTAGGTTCCTCTGGGCTCAGGATCCACTCTCCTCTGACATCACCCTTGGACATGCACAGTAGGAACCATTTCAAGGCTACCTCTATCGAGTGGGGCATTCATTGTGTATCTCCTGACCCTTGACTATAAACTGCAATCATGCAGCAATCACAGCCATGACTGAGGAGGACTGAGGTATTCTGGCGGTGGAAGAGCTGATCTAAGGGAGAAAGGATATAACAGGCTTGTCTATTTCTTACCTCTGGTAAGCTCACATCCAAAGGGGGCTGGTCACGCGGTGATGTGGTGAAGGTGTAGTGACCCTTGGATATGTGCACTCCAGAAGGAATAGAATCCCTTTCTTTTTAACTGATGTCCGCTGTTTGCAATGAACTGTTCATAAGAAAAAACTTTTGATTCTGTGCAGTGATTGAAAGTGACTTTATATGCCACTATTGGTATTTATATGAACCATTGACTTGGGACATTTTTGATGTCATATTACTGCACTGATTTTTGTGCTTTTATATATTCTCATTTTTGCTAATATTCAAGAGTTTAGTGTCATTACATGCTTCGAGTTTGTTTGACTATTTTAGCATTATATGAGCTAATTTATGTATTCCATTTTAATCTATTAAGCGCTGTTAATACTAGCTTCTTAGAAGAGAGTATACTTTGTTTTTTATTTGGTTAAATTAGTAAACACAGTTTAAGGTTAGATTTACACCAGGTGCGGTAGGACTGCGTTGGTTGTTCCAGTGCAGTCCCACCACAGGACAAGGCAAAATACTGTGTCTCCTACCAGGCTGGTTTACACCACTATGTTGTTGTGCATGCACTACTTTTTTGCA
The DNA here is from genome assembly GCF_042186555.1 of Aquarana catesbeiana. NCBI lineage: Eukaryota > Metazoa > Chordata > Amphibia > Anura > Ranidae > Aquarana > Aquarana catesbeiana. The sequence continues at coordinate 46,896,940 of NC_133326.1, read as the reverse complement.
GTGCAGTGTGGTACAATCCACTGCCTCAAACCTTGCTGCAGCCAGCAGAACTCAATGAAATGTCACTGTGACATTTCAATGAAGCACATTGATAAAAAAAACAATTGAACAATATGATGCAGCATGATCAGCACATCTACACTGCTGTTATCTCACCACACGCCAGCTACTATGTTCTAATGTGTGTGAATGCACCCTAAAGTGTATATGCAGCGGAAACCTTTTCCTTAGTTAGGCCCTGTTCACCCATTCGCATTTTAATGCGTACGTAAGAACGTGCTAAAATGCAGGTGTCATCGAAGGCAATGGTATAGATAGAAGCTGTTCACATCTATGTATAACACTGCAGCACGGTTTTGAAAATACCCCAGGTCTATGTTTTTGTCTGCCTTTGCGCATTTTGAAACCCAAATAAGTCAATTGTAATGCATGAAAATGTATGTATGATGTTATTTGCATGCGTTTTCAGCCCCTGACAACAAGCGTAAATAGTTTTTTATTGACCATCATGAAAGTTGCATGACATATGAAAATGCATTGAAGATGTGTGTCAGCCTATGTGCAAAATGCACATTTACACGCATTGAAAACATGGTAAATGGAGTCTCTTACGATTTGAGTGGCATAATGCAGTCTGGGAGCCTTGGCATTAGCGAGAAGACTCCTCGTGAAGCTCTAATATTCCTCACTGTCCGTGGTCATGGGATGCTCTAACCCTCCAGGAGTGATGAACATTTTTTACTCCCGTTCTCCTTCTTTTTCTACTTTTTTTTTTACTTCTCCTTCTTGTCTTTATTGATGTTATTTTTGGAAGTTATTTAAGTGCTATCTGTAATGCTGATATTATTTGTGAAGCTAGACTGTTCATCTCGTTATTTATGGTCAAATGCTATTACTATCACTTGAAGTTGTCTTGGTGCTACAATATTTGCATTTCCTTTTGGACCACTGATCTTACTGTGTATCCGTCTGTGGTGGACCTTACAAGAAGTCCTTTGTTTGTTGTTTCCTTCCTTTTTCTTCTTTGTAAAAAAAAATAGTAATAATAATAAAAATTGTTAATTAAAAAAAAAGAAAACATGGTAAAAACACATGCAAACGGAAAGGTAAAAGTCTGAACCTAGCCTAAGCCTAAAAATGTTTTGGCTTGACATAAACTTTAAAGTAATTTATTTAGCCCTAGCTTAACTGTTTTATTCTCAATATTTTGCTAATGTGATACAGAAGATTGATACCACAGAACATTGAATGTTGGCCACTGCTGGCCTTCACCCAATGCTCAGAGGTTGCCAAGCTGCTTTACACATGGTTAATTACTGCCGGTAAATAGTCCAAAGGGCCACATATTACAATGTTTTTTGTTAAAAAAAAATGAGACATATGGAATGTTGGTAATAGGTACACCATCTGTGATATGCATTTATATGAACAACATGGTGACTAGTAACATGTGATCAGCCTAATTATAGTTTTGTAATACCTATAGGGTCAACTAGTATTAATATTGTAGTACCAGGAAGGCACAGTTGTTAGCTAACTGCAGACTTTCACCTCTGAAATTCTGAAATGATAAAGATGCAATAACCAATACAACAATGATCCAGGCCTAGGTCATACCTAGCCTAGAGGGTCATACTAGGAGACTTGCCAGGATTTAGTTACATTTTACTATGCTAGATAGCAATTATACTAAGGTCTCATTGTAAACTCAACTAGATAATGATTCTCAGATGTCTATGCTCCGTCTAAATAATGGAAAATAATGGAAAGATCCGCTCAATTCACTCCAATGTGAAAGCCCCGAGGCCTTTCACACTGGAGCAGTGCGCTTGCAGAACGATCAAAAACATCCTGCAAGCCGCATCTTTGCAGTGCTATAGAAAAAAAATCGCCCCTTCCAAAGTGCGGGCAGTTTTAACCCTTTTTCGGCCGCTATCGGGGGTTAAAACCGCCGGGATATCGGCCGATTAGCACCGTTAAAACAACGGTAAAGCGGCACTAAATATAGCGCCGATTTACCGCCAGCGCCCGCCTCAGTGTGAAAGTGGCCTTAGAATCAGCATTGGTTAACTGGCAGAGCTTAGCACTGCTTCTGGTATGTAATTGTAATCAGACATGGGAAAACACTGATACGAACTAATAGTGGATTCCACCAGAGGTTGATTTATTCCAGGGGAGGCATCTTTTTTTCGTGCCTTTTATATATTTGAGTAATTTCTACAAAAAGCTGTCCTTTAGGTAGCCTGGATTCTTGGATCCTAAATGCACAAAATATAATTGGATGATAATATTTATAGGTAAATATGGTCCAGGGAATATCAGATTGCCTCTTGAGGGATCAGGAAACATTTTTTCCCCCACTGGAGCAAATTGGATGATGCTTTATTGGGGTTTTCTGCCTTCCTCTAAATTAAGTGTGGGTATAGGACTGTGTATATGGAGGCTGATTTGTGTATTTTTTTTTCTGTGGGTTGAATTGAATGGTCTTTTTTTTAACCAGATTAAATACAGTATCTCACAAAAATGAGTACACCCCTCACATTTTTGTAAATATTTTATTATATATTTTCATGTGACAACACTGGAGAAATGGCACATTGCTACAATGAAAAGAGGAAGGAAACCTGCGCTAAAGAGCAATTAAAGATACTAGACTGCAGCTGCAACAAAGAAACACCAATATCTGTGTAATTAACTAAAGCAAATAAATTAAGTGCGCTTACAATCGAAATAGTCACATCTCAAAATTCATATGTTACTTGCATAAATGAATAAATAAATATAAATAATGGATGGTTAATGAATCAGATACCTTAAATAAAAAAGTGCTGAAAAATCAATAGAGTGAATAAATTGACTGCTCAATGCATAATAAAACATGTAAATAAAATAAATAAATGTGGATACAAGATCGAAGATCATAAATAATACAATGGTGAGTAAAGTCCATTCAAAGACAGCTCAGTAGAGGTGCATCAGTCCCATGAAGGAAAAGTCACAGATCCACAATTCATTGAAGACAGCCAGTATAGGTGGAGAAAAGAAAGATGATGTGAAGATATATCCAAACAGACAGTGAGTCCAGAGGACGCTAAAGATGGACCCTTACCAGGAGTGGTGGACCTCCCTGATAGCGAGGTCTTGTACGCATGCAGATACAGCCCCCTGCGGGGACAGCTGGATGGTGGCGTCCGAATCGGCTGTTGAATGAAGCGATCCAGCAAGGGACGAATCCAAACCGTCTGCCTGAAGGGGGGCACCCACTAAACCCGGAGGTCGTAGGTAAAAGGAAGCAAAAAAGGGGCTCCAATGGTGTAGTAAAGTTAAAAGTATTTATTGGTAGATCAAGGCAGAAAGAGCAAACTCCGCCATACAGTAATTAGAAATAGTTATAAAAGCCGGCATGTAAAAAAAACGAACACCCGTGCAAACATGGGACGAACGGCATGATGGCGTACAGTGCGTAGCCACTTTGCTACAATGTAAAGTAGTGAGTATACAGCTGAGAAATGACATTCCAGACCCCCCCAGGAAAGCAAATGCTTGGTTGAATCAACCAGAAAGAAACAAACCTTTACCCTTTATTTGGGAATAGGAAACAGATATGTAGAAACTCCAAAAATAGGACATTGGACCATGTTGCCTTCCAACAGTGGTCATTATGATTAAGGTGTTGTAAAACGTATACCGTATATACTCGAGTATAAGTCGAATTTTTCAGCCCTGTTTTTTGGGCTGAAAGTGTCCCTTCGACTTATACTCGAGTCACCGCCGTATGTCTGCATGATCAGCGTGTCATGCAGGCAGACAGCGGCCGGCGTGTGATGATAGTGTTCGGCGGCTATTTCAGCTTTCAAAAACCACGCCTCCTGCTCGTCTGTGATAGGCTGAACAGCTGTCAGTGTACAGCCTATTACGGACATTCTCTCATCCTCGTCCGTGGTATGAGAATGAGAGAATGTCCGTGGTAGGCAGTCAGCGGTCAGCCTATCACAGACGAGGAGGAGGCGCGGCTTTTGAACTGTGGAATGGCCGTGGAACACTATCATCACACGCCGGCCGCCGCTTGAGGATGGAGATCGCCACAGGGAGGATGGAGATCGCCACAGGGAGGCTGCACAGGACACAGGTAGGCTGCACATGCACACAGGACACATGCACACAGGACATGTACAGGTCACATGCACACAGGAACACAGGACACACATGTACAGGACACACATGTACAGGACAGGACACAGGACACATGCGCAGGGTACAGGTAGGCTGCACAGGACACAGGGAGGCAGGCAGCTGCAGATGGGCATTGTTGACCCTCTGCATTTCTCACCCTCGTCTTATACTCGGGTCAATACATTTTTCCCATTTTTTTGTGGTAAATTAGGGGCCTCGACTTATACTTGGAATGACTTATACTCGAGTATATACGGCAAGTTCAGATAGTATTGATATTGTAGTATCAGTAATGCACAGTTGTTAGACTTTTACTTCCTAAATGCTAAAATTATAAAGATGCAATAACTGATACAACAATGATCCAGGCCTTGGTCATGCCTAGCTCAGAGGGTCATACTAGGAGACTTGCCAGGCCTCAATTACAGTTTACTTTTCTAGATAACAATTATACTGAGGTCTCGTAGACTCAACTAGTTATAATTATTCTCAGATGTCTATATTCCCTCAACAACGAAATAATGGAAAAATTATCCATGTCTTTTGTCTTCATTGGCATATTTGGATATGAAACAATTGCACAATTTTATTTGTTTTTCCAACGTTATGAACTGTCACTGCATGTATTATGGTGATTTGTACCTTTGGAGATGTTCGCAAGCTACATAGGAGTGTCTGATTATGCCATTTAAGTGCCACCAGCCAGATACACTCCTTTTCTGTGCTGGAAATGCGTTTGAAACAATCATTAAGGGAACCTTAGCTTATAAAAAAACTTTTTGGCTTGACATTAACTTTAAAATAATTTATAAACCCCTAGCTTAACTGTGCTATTTTCAATATTTCACTAATGTGATACAGATTGATACCCCAGAACATTGAATGTTGGCCACTGCCGGCCTTCACCCAATGCTCAGTGGTTGCCAAGCTGCTTTACATGTGGTTAATGACTCAATCATCCAATGGGCCACATATTACAGTGTTTATTTGTTGAAAAAAAACATGAGACATATGGAATGTCGGTAATAAGTATGCCGTCTGTGATATGCTTTTATATGAACAACATGGTGATTAGTAAATATGTGATCAGCATAATTAAGGTTTTGTAATACCTATAAGGTCAACTAGTATTAATATTGTAGTACCAGGAATGTGCAGTTGTTAGCTAACTGCAGACTTTCACCACTGAAATTCTGAATTTATAAAGATGTAACAACCAATACAACAATGATCCAGGCCTAGCCTAGAGAGTCATACTAGGAGACTTGCCAGGACTTAGTTACATTTTACTACTCTAGATAACAATTATTAGATCTTATTGTAAACGCAAATAGATAATAATTCTCAGATGTCTATGCTCCCTCTAAAAAAATTGTCCATGTTTTTATGTTTTCGTTGTCAAATTTAGATCAATTGCACAATTTTTTTATATGAAAACTTTCACTTCAAGTATTATGGTGATTTGTACCTTTGGAGATGTCCACAAGCTAAGTACATAGGAGTGCCTGATTTTGCCATTTACGTGCCACGAGCCAGTCTTGAACCCACCAAGATAGGTGTGGACATTTTCAATGGCAGTTAAAATCAAAATCAACTACTCTTTTAAACAGTAAGATTACATTTTGAAAAATGTAATAACTATTCCATTATTTTAATGCACATATCAATTGAATTTACCCAGTATTTATTATTTGCATTTTTGATGCAAAATTGTAGCAAATTTAAATTCAGAAAGATAACTACCTAGGTTATTACTGTTTAAAAATAATACTACTTACTCTTTTGTAACACCATTATTAAAGTTTCAAAGTACAGATGTTGCAGAGAAACTATACTACTTCACTCAAGACAATTAAGCCTCTGCTCCACCGTCTCTGATAGGCGCTGGCTTGAAATAGTTTGCTACCAGCTCCACAATCATGACCATCCAATAAAGAAAAAGAAGCCACTCTCCTTCATAAAAGCCTAATGGAAAGATTTCTAGGTATTATCCAATATCCACCTGTTCCCCTGCCCGCTTCAAGCCTTATTAAACCCCTAAGGCTAACATATATTATATTGTAGCTTACTAATTCTTACTAGTAAGATGGCTGTACTAGTTTTCTTCTTTATGCTTTCTTCCCTATATTTTCACCCGATGATAGTATCGTTCGCAAATACAGAGATTGAACTGTTTACCCCATCCTCCAGGTAATTTATGAACAAAATAAATAGGATTGGTCCCAGCACAGAACGCTGGAGGACCCCACTACCCACCCCTGACCATTCCGAGTACTCCCCATTTATTATCAGCCTCTGAACTCACCCTTTTAGCTAGTTTTCAATCCATGTACTCACCCTATGGTCCATGCCAACGGACCTTATTTTGTATAGTAAACGTTTATGGGGAACTGTGTCAAATGCTTTTGCAAAATCCAGATACACCACGTCTACGGGCCTTCCTTTATCTAGATGGCAACTCATCTCCTCATAGAAGGTTAATAGATTGGTTTGGCAAGAACGATTCTTCATGAATCCATGCTGATTACTGCTAATGATACCGTTCTCATTACTAAAATCTTGTATATAGTCCCTTATCATCCCCTCCAAGAGCTTGCATACTATTGATGTTAGGCTAACTGGTCTGTAATTCCCAGGGATGTATTTTGGGCCTTTTTTAAATATTGGTGCTACATTGGCTTTTCTCCAATCAGCTGGTACCATTCCAGCCAGTAGTCTGTCAGTAAAAATTAGGAACAATGGTCTGGCAATTACTTGACTGAGTTCCATAAGTACCCTCGGATGCAAGCCATCTGGTCCTGGTGATTTATTAATGTTAAGTTTCCCAAGTCTAATTTTAACCACTTAGAGACCGACCTCTTTTTGAGATTTGTTGTTAACAAGTTAAAAACAGGTTTTTTTGCTACAAAATTACTTAGAACCCCCAAACATTATAAATTTTTTTCGAACACCCTAGAGAATAAAATGGCGGTCTTTGCAATACTTTCTGTCACACCGTATTTGCGCAGCGGTCTTACAAGCGCACTTTTTTGGGAAAAAATACACTTTTGTGAATCAAAAAATAAGACAACAGTAAAGTTAGCCCAATTTTTTATATATTGTGAAAGATAATATTACGCCGAGTAAATTGATAGCCAACATGTCACTCTTCAAAATTGCGCCCGCTCATGAAATGGCGACAAACTTTTACCCTTAAAAATCTCCGTAGGTGACGTTTAAAAAATTCTACAGGTTGCATGTTTTAAGTTACAGAGGAGGTCTAGGGCTAGAATTATTGCTCTTGCTTTACCGATCGCGGTGATACCTCACATGTGTGAAGATAAAATAAATATATGTGCATGCGCTAAAGGCTATAAATACGTCAACAAAGAATATAATAAATCTATACAATATTGAAAATTACGAACAGTGTCAAACGCCTGTAAAGAAAGTGACTAAAATCCACAATTGAATATATGACAAGCAACATGCGAAAAAAAAAAAAAAATGTGAGAAAGAAAAGAAAAAAATCCTTTAAATAATTAACAAAAATATATAAGTGCTACTTGATAAATAAAGTGTCCGAAACCAATGTGTGGTTTGAACACTGTTTTCATTTGAGGGCACTAGTCACGTATGCGTTCGCTTCTGCACGCAAGCTCGTCGGGACGGGGCGCGTTTAAAAAATTTTTTTTTTCTTATTTATTTTACTTTTTTTTTTACATTTTTACACTGTTTTTTTTTTTTTTAATTTGTCACTTTTATTCCTATTACAAGGAATGTAAACATCCCTTGTAATAGAAAAAAGCATGACAGGACCTCAGATCTCATATTTACATTAAAATGCAAAAAAAAATGACCCTCTAAGAGTTTTGACGTCACTTCTGCCCTGCAGTGATATAGAGACGGGTGGGAGCCATCTTCCCCTCACTCGTCTCCATACCCAGCAAGGGGACAGACGCGATCGCCTACGCCGCTGCCGACGGATCCGGTAAGCGGCGGAGGGCACCGGATCCCTCTCCCGCTGCCGATAATGCGCCGCAGAGACCACTTTTATCTTGTAGTGGACCACCCGCTGAAGAAGATACCGGGGTTATAGCAGCTAGCTGCTGCCATAACAACAATATCCTCCTTCAAAGTCATCATGTAAAACGACGGTGGGCGGTCCGGAAGTGGTTAATTCTGTCCTCAGGACCTCAGATCTCATATTTACATTAAAATGCAAAAAAAAATGACCCTCTAAGAGTTTTGACGTCACTTCTGCCCTGCAGTGATATAGAGACGGGTGGGAGCCATCTTCCCCTCACTCGTCTCCATACCCAGCAAGGGGACAGACGCGATCGCCTACGCCGCTGCCGACGGATCCGGTAAGCGGCGGAGGGCACCGGATCCCTCTCCCGCTGCCGATAATGCGCCGCAGAGACCACTTTTATCTTGTAGTGGACCACCCGCTGAAGAAGATACCGGGGTTATAGCAGCTAGCTGCTGCCATAACAACAATATCCTCCTTCAAAGTCATCATGTAAAACGACGGTGGGCGGTCCGGAAGTGGTTAATTCTGTCCTCTGTTAACCATGGAGGTGCTTCCTGTGATGTGCCATGAGAATAAACACTGCAGTTTTGGTTACTAAATCCCCCCGATTCCCTCGTGTAGACTGAGGAGAAGAATAAATGTAATACCATTGCCATCTCTCCATCCTTTGTAACCAGATGTCCTTCCTCGTTATTTATGGGGCCAATATGGTCTGTCCTCCTTTTTTACTGTCTAGAAACTTAAAGAATTTCTTGGGATTTTTTTTGTTCCTCTCCTCCGCTATGTGTCTTTCGCGTTCTATTATACCTTGTAATTTTTGAAGGCCTTCTCTTTTTCTTTTATATGCATTTTTACATTGAAGTTAAGCCATCCTGGACTTTTGTTCGCTCTTTTAAATGTATTACCCAATGGGATGCATTGGCTAATGCCCTTATTTAATATGCTCTTAAAGCAAATCCATCTCTCCCTTCTCCTCTGTGGTTAGATAAAAATTAGTTGGGAGTGAAATGAATGTTCTTATGGGAAAATGATGAAATAAAATAATAAATGCAGTTCAAATAACTCATCCATCCTAATGAATTAACTTTATCTAGAGACTCTCTTTCACTGTAGAATGACATGACAGATAAAGATGAGCAATTCTTGTATCTGTACATTCTCTAACTGTTGAATGCTGACAGCTGGCCCGCAGAAGTGTCAGAGGACTGTAAATTGACAGCAGCAAGAAAAATATGTCTTAATTTCCAGCTCATATTTTTAAAGTAGAGGTCACAAAATTAAAGCAAGCATTTGAAGCATGGAAAAATAACACCAAACAGACTGTTACACATGCAGTAGATTAGGCACCCATCCGTGGTGGTGACAAAGCATTTACACTAAATCGGTTTATTCACAGAGACAGTGAAAAGTACACCAAACATAAAGCATCTCTTAAATTAATTAAAGTGAGTGGATGGTACAGCGCTCCCCTATAGTTGCTAAATAAATTGCCAGGATGAAAGCACACTATATATGAGGCCCATGATAACACTTAAAACAAAAATGATATACAAAACTAAGTATATAAATCATACATAGCAGAATAGTAAATGCTAAAAAAAAAAAAACACCACTGTTGTGCAAATGAGTGATAAACAGTGATGTACACTTCCAACCATGCCGCATATAATTTTTAAAACATAATATGCAAAGTCCAAAATAGTGAAGAAATTATTCAGTGAATTCCGTGTGGGTTGCACATAAAACCTCCAGTGCCCGCCACCTTGCAAACTATGCACTTACCTCCATTCATGACAGGTCACTTCTGGTGTATAGATGGACCTTTCATTAGTATATCCACTGTGTTCTATGGCAATCCTTAGCATTGGTGCTCATAAAAGAATCAGGAAACTGACATAGGGCTGAATCATTTAAAAACACTTTAATAAAAAACATAGTAAGGTAACAACTCACATTTTTCAGTGCACTGGCTCTGGTGAACTCAAACAGCATGCATAGCACATATAGGATGTACAGCCCCCTTAAGGATCACTTGGATGTTGTAATGGCAACCAACAACTGGGTACAATCTTCCAGTGTGTGCATGCTGATGTCACTAGGCCCTGCTCTGATGCGTTTATTCACACGTCACATAACTTTATCAAGGGCCCAATGACATCCTAAGGGCTTATATAGTGAATGGTAATTACAAGTGCCATTTTGTTGTAGCACGCCACGGGCTTTCTCTTAAATTAGATGACTACAATAAACTGAAAATGTATAAAAATATACAAATTTGTTGGGTTAATGGGTGATCAAGACACCACAAATTAACTTTTAACAAATTAAAAGCATACCTTTTCTTGAATAAAAAATAAAATCATATTTAACATATAAATGCTTGCAACAAATACCTGGTTAAAATATATCTCTAAGTCTACACCCCTTGTAAGCAGGGCCAACCAGACATGGTTATATCGTGATCTTCCTGGGCACCACAGACAGGCCTACTATCCCGATCACCTGGTCTGCGCGAATCCCCGATCCCAGAAGGAACACATAGGCATACAGTTCCATGAATATTTACCGTCACATACAGTTTTTGCCCTGCATTCTCCCAGAAGAGCCAGGTTCTTTAGTAGCATAGGTCATAGAAGAAGGAGTCCATTGCTTTTTCAATGCTCATGATATAACAGGGGCATTGTCAATCTCCAACAGTGGTTTCGCACCTTACCTTCAGGGGGCAACCTTTGTCCTCACCCTGTGTTTCCCTCAAGGTTTACGGGACCTTAACTGTTATTCAATACCAGGGAATACCACTCACAGTTTAGACTACATTGCTGGAGAATAGGCCTCAACCAGTTCCATGGCGGCCTGCACAGCCAGAGGCTGTCCTCTTCTTGCTTCCATCTACTTCCCACTCTCTAAATCCTAACACAGCCCTATTTACTTTATACAGGGGAGCCACCTAGAGGCCAACCAGGGAAGTGCTCCACCACCCCCTTACACTTTTAGTACTTTTTTTATATTTATAGAAACATGATTCAATTATGCAAGACATAATAATTGTCCCGTACCTGTATGTGGAGCCTGAGATGATGAGGCAGGCCTTTTGCACAGTTCCTTTCTGATAACCCCTGGAAGTTGAGACAGGGTCTGCAGGGGAGATGGAAAGACACACATGACAGGTTACATTTACTGAAGTCTGGGTTTAGAAAAGTGATGACAGAAAAAAGAAAAGTGACATAGGCATAGGACACACACCCTGTCACGGCCCCTTAAAGGGGAATAATACAAATAAAAATTATTAGTTAAACCCACAAGTGTTTTTTTTTTACCAATACTGTTCCTTTATACTGGGTTTTGAAATTTACAAATGCAATTATTTGGAAATCGAATGGAAGGTTTGGCACTGGGAAACCCTTTTTGAATGAGAAAAAGTGAATTTTATGTACTTTTATAACTACGGTATATATATATCAGACCAAAATGAGGGACAAATGAAGGGGAAAGAGGGACAGAAGGACTTTGTTCCAAGTCAGGGACAGTTGAGAGCTATGGTTCATCAAGTCTGACCATTTTTTTTTCTATACATGTTTTGTACTTTTTTTGGTTACCTTTTAGATATATAGATCTATGTTAGTCCCAAGCATGTTTGAAGACATTTACTGTTGACTGTTTATTCCAAGCAGCAACTACCCTTTCAGTAAAATAATACTTTATAAGATTTGTTTTGAACTTCCCTCCAGTTTGAGGTCATGTCCCCGTGTTCCTGATTTGGGTTTCATATTGAAAAAACTGCCCTCCTGAACCTTGTTTACCCCCTTTATGTATATAAAGATTTCAATCACATCTCTTTCCCTTCCTTCCTCCACACTGTACATATTAAGTTCATGAAGTCAATCTCGATATGTTTTATCCTCCAGACCTTTCACCATTTTTGTTACCCGTCTCTGGACTCGTTCTATCTTATCAATATCTTTTTGTAAGTGAGGTCTCAAGAACTGGACACAGTATTCTAAATGAGGTCTCACTAAAGATCTATATAGGGGAATCAGGTCCTCCTTCTTCCTGCTAGTGACCTGTCTAGTGGTTTTTGGAGTGCTGGTGTCAGGCGAGCAGGGGTGCCACTGGTGGCACAATGTGGATATGCCAAGTTCAGTTATCAGTCAATTCATAAGCTGGGTTCAGTAACACCTGAGCAAGAAGGCACAAAATCATAGCCAGAATCAGAGCCATGAATAAGCCCAGGTCAGCAACATGCAGGCAGCGAGGTACAATGCTGATATGCAGAATCTTGGTGCAAAAAGGCAGACCGAGATGGGCAGCAAACATAGGCAGACAAGGGTAATCCAAAAGCAGGTCAGGTGGAAGCCGGGTCAATAACAAGGTTCAATATAAGTTTCAGGATCATGAATACAAGTGGAAAGAACAAAAACCATTCAGCAAAGATACTGTGATACTGTGCAACACTCAGGTTTAAATAGAACACTTGGCAAGAGTGGACGTGCCCGCATGCCTACAGGTACATTGTGATGTGTGTGTGCACTATCGCTCATGTAGTTAGGGGTCTATGTCAATAAACACATAAATGCTTCTGCAAATGCGCATAAGCCTGATGGCCAGAACTATGTTCCTGACAATAGTCCTGTTACATAATGCCATTCTGATAAAGCAGTTTCTGCATAGGATTGCTCCAACACACAAAGCGGGGGTGGTGTGGTTTCTGACGCGTTTCATAATCTGCTTTGTTTGGGCATACAGAGGTAATCTGTGATATCATATAATCAACACAAACAAAAGTTACATAGCATACAGTACATGTTTAAATATAAACTATCCACATTAGAATAAAGTTACATTATTTACATTAAAGTCAGCTGTGCAGTGAGTAAAGCAAACCCATAACTAAAAGCCCCTTCACTGTGGGGCTGCAGGGAGAGGTATCAGCTGTCTGGATCTCAGCATGTAAGTGTATCTACAATAAACTGAAATTTGATTGGTTGCTATGAGTTCCTGCACTTTGTACGATGTTGTTGCCCTTGGCACTGCTTTATTGAAGTCCCCCGCAATTTGACAGAAGGAATGTCAGATTAAGCACATATCTATATCATGACAGCTTTTTGGGACCATTATGAAAGCATAAATAAAATCAGTGTGTTAGGCAAAGCAAAATATGCCCTTCCAGTAAATATGAATCATCACTGAGCATGATGAGCTGTGAAATTCAGCTAACCAGATGACCAAAAGATTCTAGCAGCTAAAATTTTTCACATGATGTGGCAAAACAGAAACAAATGGTGACCTTATTACTGTAGATACAATGCTTCCATGACTACAAAAATTGTGCAAAAAATTGTTGAGACAAATAGCCGTAATACACGTGTGGTTTGCATACTTCTGTGGACACCATCAGCTGTACACTAGGGAGAAACCATCTAGGGAAATATGAGAGATTGGTAGTAGAGATCTGACCCAGTGGAAGACATGTCTGGAATGCTGATTGCTGGACCCCCATAATGAGTAGTCTCTTCATACTGCCATTAATACCTCTATATACAGGTACCATTGAAATAATCTTGATTGAAAATACAACTTACATAATTAGTCACAGCTGGTGATAAAGATATTTTACATTACTTTTTTTAAAGAGAAATGTTATCCTTCTAGAGCTTTTGCTAGATAGGAATTTAGTCAAACATATGTAATAGTGTCCTGTCAAGTACATTGGATTTTTCGTGTACTTCATCCATCCCTGGTCTTTTTACATTACAAGCCCATGTCATTCACATCAGCGATGTCCTTGCCAGGATTTAGGGGCTAATGTTTTTAGCACAGGGATCCAAACTCACACTAACAAGGGTACATTTACAGACAATGCCAACCACTCCACTCCAAGCCTTCCACCACCGCTCCACCGATTAAAGGATGCTGGCTTCAGAAAAGTAAGGAATGAAGCTGCTCAACCTCTGGAAGTCCAGAGTAGATTTATTGATGTTGTCTGGTACAAGAGTAAGTCACCTGATCGACTTATGCATTTCAGCCTGTTAGGAGCTTAGTCATAGAGTATGACTAAGCTCCTAATTGAGTAAAACGCATAAGAGGAGCAGGTGGATTACCACTGTACCAGACAACATCAATAAATCTACTTTAAACTTTCAGAATTTGAGTGGCTTCATTCTTGCTTTAATGGTAAATTTGGTTGGAGGTTAGGCAAACTACCACTATGATGTCTGAGGAAAGTGCCGGAGGACCAGAGCAACACCAATTAAATGTAGGGCTGGCCATACACCAGTTGAATTTGTTTGAAAATTTCAGTTTTTGGTACCTTTCCATAAGGATCCCAAATTTGCATTGTTCCATTGTCCAATCACGGGCCTCTTCCCATACCAGCAGAAACTAGCCACATATCTGTTTGTCATAGCTAAGCGCACAATACCAAGGGTCTGGAAAAAGCCGGCTGTATCATTTTCGGTGGTGAAGAATACCTTGACGACCCTTATGATCCATGAAATAATGACCAGTATCCTCCATGACTCCCATGCTAAATTCCTCAAAGTATGGGCCCCGTGGTGGTCCTATGCATTCCCTACTCTACACCTGACCAGCCTAGGCCTCTTAAACTAACTTGACCACATCCCCAGCCTGGGAGAACTTCCTTTTTCCACCTCCTCTTCACCTCTCCTCCTACCTTTTCTAACTGTGGGCCTCATGCCCGCCGCTCTGCTCTTTCCCTCCCTCCCTTGCAGACAGCTCCGCTCCCCTTGCCCACCTCAGCCCCTGAGTCTGCAGGCTCAGGCATTCGGCATTGACCCCCGGCCTAAGGGTCACTCTGAGTCTACAATCTATATCTTATCGCGCATTTTTCTTTGTGTTTTTGCGTGAACTTCTGTATTATTTTTCATATTTGGGCGGCACAGTGGTGTAGTGAATAGCACTTTCGCCTAGCAGTAAGAAGGGTCGCTGGTTCAAATCCAAACCATGACACTACCTGCCTGGAGTTTGCATGTTCTCCCTGTGCCTGCGTGGGTTTCCTCCGGGTACCCCGGTTTCCTCTCACACTCCAAAGACATGCTGGTAGTTTAATTGGATCCTGTCTAAATTGTCCCTAGTATGTATGAATGTGAGTTAAGGATCTTAGATTGTAAGCTCCTTGAGGGTAGGGACTGATGTGAATGTACAATGTATATGTAAAGCGCTGCATAAATTGACAGCGCTATATAAGTAACTGAAATAAATAAATAAATAAATATTTATATCCCCTGCGTGTGAATTTGTCATCTGGTTTTTACATGTCATTGTACCAGAAAATTTCAGTTTTCGGAATCTTCATTTTATTTTCTGATGGTTTGTGGAGTCAAATCGTGATTTGTACACACAACACATACACTGGGGCACTTGAGTTGTTACCATGACATCTATATCCTTCATAGCCAATCTATATACTGTATGTAATAGTACATTGGATTTTCCCTATACTCCATCCCTCATGGGTCCTTTTATTTTACAAGCCCATCTCATTCACATCCTTGCCAGGATTTAGGGGCTAATGTTTTTAGCACAGGGATACAAACCCACACTAGCAAGGGTTAATTTGCAGACCATGTCAACCACTCCACTCCAAGTATTTTACCACCGCTCCACCGACTGAAGGATGCTGGCTCCAGGCGTTTCCGTGACCCATTCATAATTATAACACCAAAGCAGAGAAAATTGAGTACTGTCGGCTACAATCACATCAAGTATTACACCAAAGCAAGAATGAAGCCGCTCAGCTTCTGAAAGTCCAAAGTGTATTTATTGATTTTGTCTGGTACAGGAGTCATCTACCTTATCCACTAGCATTAACACTGTACCAGGCAACATCAATAATTCTACTTTGGAGTTTCAGATGTTGAGCGGTTTTATTCTCGCTTTAAGGGTAAATTTAGTTAGAGGTTAGGCAAACTACCAGTGCAATGTGCCAGGAAAGTGCCAGAGGACCAGAGCAACACCACATAATCTAGGGCTGGCCATAGACCAGTAGAATTTGTTTGAAAATTTTTATTTTTGGAATGTTAGCTTGATTTACTAATGGTTTGTGGTTGTCAAATAGTGATCTGTACATGCAACACATTATACATCGGAGCACTTGAGTTCTTACCATAACCTCTATATCCTTCACAGCCAATCTACATAGGTGATTTATATTTGTTTTTCCATTCCAACATTGACCATACAACTAACAAATTTTCATTTTTCTGAACAGCTGTTCGATTTTCTAATGATTAGTTGGGTCAAACTAACCTTCATTTTAGACTGTAGTGATGAGAAAATTCTAAGGAGTAGGAGGGAGCATTGTTCTCAAACAAATGAAACTGTCAGTCTAGTTATCATTTGGGAAAAATCTAACATACTGTAACGGAACCTGTTTACTATGTTGGAATTCCATTCAAATAGCAAGTCAGGATGAAATTTTATGGGCTTTTGAACGAAATTAGATGACTTAATGATGACAAGAAAGAATGTTCTGATGAAAGAATTTTCAGAAGTTCCAAAAAAATATCTAACCATGTATGGCCAGCCTGGGAGCTCATACAAACTCCATGCAGATAGTTTCTATTGTGAGAATTGAACCCAGGATCCCATCACTACAAGTGCTAATTACTACATAGCAACCATGCTACCCCTTGATGCAGACTACTTCAAAATACTGTGTATGCATCATTAGCTTGCTTGTTGCTCACTAATAAAGATATATGAGACATAATGCATCTTCTAACATGAAATCTGAGAACATTATAAAATGGCCATACATGCCATGTCAATATAAATACACAATGCATTGTCTTTTATGACTCAGGCACATTACAGTGTGTGTGTGTGAGACTCTATACCTTCCTCAGCCTTGTCAGCACTGTCCACATGTATAAAGCTTTTTACTAGTCTGCATGGGAGATCAGGGGTGCCATTTGGTTAACTGGAAGTTGTGGTAACGTGAAACTTTCAATCATAGGTGTGTGCAGCCTATTGTAATAGGGTGTACACCCCAAAGCCCAAACATAAATGCCTTTCTCTGCAGCCTCAGCTGCACTGGACATTGAATGAAAAGGAAGTGCTCTGTGCTGAGTGGCTTCCTGTTCACTATGCTTCACTTATGAATGAACACAGTGAGTGTGTTCATTTAGAAAAGGAAGGCGCTGGTAAATATCATATTTACTAGCCCCTTCCTCCACTCTCCATCTTGAAATATCCCCCGCAGCAGTTGGGGGGAAAGGAGAGAAGGGAATCCAGCACCAGGGGGCGGGGGGCTAACACAAGGGAAGCCCAGGCAGTGGGGGGAATCGGCACTGCATGTAGTGATTAGGATGTGCCCAGGCACAGCCTCTGTGCATGCCTATGCTTTCAATACTCAGGTCATATGATTGTTGCCAGCGCAATACTCATATAGCCTCTACTGATATGGAGGAACACTCTTCGGGCAAAGCCTCTGATTCTCTCAATCCTCCCAAAAGCCATTCTCCCAGTCCCCTTTGGCCAATTTCTTCAGTTTAAAATAGAAATGAAGGCAAAATATTTAGATTTAAAAAAACAAAAAAAAAACATTATAAATACCCTTTTAACCTTTTTTTAGGCTTCATATACTCTAGCAGAAAAGAGAGAAATGTCTGGTGTCACCTGTAAGACTCCTCCATCCCAATAATGTACAACAAAACACAGAAAGGTCGCCCTGGGACTTTAAATGAGGTGATTATGGTTAGCCAATGAACTTAACAAAAGTAAATACAGTCTTAAAATTTATTCTAAAAATTTCATACATACATAACAGCATGCATGAATGTATACAGGTTTTAGCAGTATTTAGAAGCTGCTGTGGTTAGGTGAGGTTCAACCTCCCTCTCCTGAACAAGGAAGAATCAAGTTCAAGATAGGAACGTTTTGACCGCCGGCCACAGGAAAACGGAAAACATGGCAAAACCGGTGCGATTTTGCCACGTTTTGTGTTTTCCTCCGGCTATCGTAAATGTAGACAGGGTGTACACAAAGCCTTAGTGTGGTCAGTTTTTAATAGGAAAGCAGAGGGACTGGCATTACCACCAGGGATTTCATGTAAAGGAAGCAATAGAAAGAGAACAGGATACTTTTTCATACAAGTACATGGTACAGCAGGCACTAATCAGCAATATGAAATGTTGGATTTATGTATTCTTTAAGAAAAAGAATAATTTCAAATATACCATCAGACAGACTGGAATAAAATGTTATCATGCATCACTTTATCACTGCCAGTATCTCGTAGGACCTTCTCTCGAACAAGTCAATGGGCATTACAAAATACTGTAGCCCAATGTTACTTAGAAGGAGGTCTAATAGAAGTCTAATAGAAGGAAGAAGAAAAACCTGTGAAGGAGCTCAACGATCCAATGCTGCATCAGTCCCCCACCGGCTCTAAGACTGAGAACCGAGTGATCAAACACCCAGCGCTCCTTGAGCTCTGCCCCCCCCCCCTGTGCTCACTGGAGCGCTGGGCTGTGGAGGGAGTGGGAGCGGCTGTCTCAGGTTCTAAGTGGCTTGCTGAGAGGCTGAGCCGGGTGCCGGTCCAGGGTTGTGGGTGGATCCCGACCATGCAGATCTTTCCTCAGCCTGAACTGGCTCTGTGACATCAGTGTAGTATGTTGTGGGTGTGGTCTTGTCTATTGATGTATATATATATGTATATATATATACACATATATATATATATATATATATATATACATATATATATATATATATATATATATATATATATATATATATATATATATATATATACATACACAGTATCTTACAAAAGTGAGTACACCCCTCACATTTTTGTAAATATTTTATTATATCTTTTCATGTGACAACACTAAAGAAATGACACTTTGCTACAATGTAAGGTAGTGAGTGTACAGCTTGTATAACAGTGTAAATTTGCTGTCCCCTCAAAATAACTCAACACACAGCCATTAATGTCTAAACTTCTGGCAACAAAAGTGAGTACACCCCTAAGTGAAAATGTCCAAATTGGGCCCAATTAGCCACTTTCTCTCCCCGTTGTCATGTGACTCGTTAGTGTTACAAGGTCTCAGGTGTGAATGGGGAGCAGGTGTGTTAAATCTGGTGTTATCGCTCTCACTCTCTCATACTGGTCACTGAAAGTTCAACATGGCAAAGATGGCCTAGGCTATAAGAAGATTGCCAAGACCCTGAAACTGAGCTGCAGCACGGTGGCCAAGACCATACAGCATTTTAACAGGACAGGTTCCACTCAGAACAGGCCTCACCATGGTTGACTAAAGAAGCTGAGTGCATGTGCTCAGCATCATATCCAGAGGTTGTCTTAGGCAAATAGACGTATGAGTGCTGCCAGCATTGCTGCAGAGGTTGAAGGAGTGGGAGGCCAGCCTATCAGTGCTCAGACCATACGCTGCACACTGCATCAAATTGGTCTACATGGCTGTCGTCCCAGAAGGAAGCCTCTTCTAAAGATGATGCACAAGAAAGGCCGCAAACAGTTTGCTGAAGACAAGCAGACTAAGGACATGGATTACTGGAACCATGTCCTGTGGTCTGATGATACCAAGATAAACTTATTTGGTTCAGATGGTGTCAAGCGTGTGGGGCGGCAACCAGGTGAGGAGTACAAAGACAAATGTGTCTTGCCTACATTCAAGCATGGTGGTGGAAGTGTCACGGTCTGGGGCTGCATGAGTGCTGTCGGCACTGGGGAGCTACAGTTCATTGAGGGAACCATGAATGCCAACATGTACTGTGACATATTGAAGCAGAGCATGATCCCCTCCCTTCAGAGACTGGGCCGCAGGGCAGTATTCCAACATAATAATGACTCCAAACACACCTCCAAGACAACCACTGCTTTGTTAAAGAAGCCAAGGGTAAAGGTGATGGACTGGCCAAGCATGTCCCCAGACCTAAACCCTATTGAGCATCTGTGGGGCATCCTCAAACGGAAGGTGGAGGTGTGCAAGGTCTCTAACATCCACCAGCTCCGTGATATCATCATGGAGGAATGGAAGAGGACTCCAGTGGCAACCTGTGAAGCTCTGGTGAACTCCATGCCCAAGAGGGTTAAGGCAGTGCTGGAAAATAATGGTGGCCACATAAAATATTGACACTTTGGGCCCAATTTGGACATTTTCACTTAGGGGTGTACTCACTTTTGTTGCCAACGGTTTAGACATTAATGGCTGTGTGTTGAGTTATTTTGAGGGGACAGCAAATTTACACTGTTATACAAGCTGTACACTCACTACTTTACATTGTAGCAAAGTGTCAATTCTTCAATGTTGTTACATGAAAAGATATAATAAAATATTCACAAAAATGTGAGGGGTGTAATCACTTTTGTGAGATACTGTATATACACTTATATATCACAACAGTCAGCCGGCAGCGGACTTCAGCTCGGTGTCTGCTGAAAACAGGTCACAGGAGTGCAGAACAAACTGCACTTCTGTGATCCACAGGAAAAGTACAGCCACATGAGCTTTGGCTGTACTTCTCCTTCAATTCATAAGTAATCTCAAATGCAAGGTGAATGCACCTAAAAGCATGCTACATTCCCCATCTGCTGGATTTATACTGTTCCGTGCGCACAGTAACAAACACACACACACACACATATATACACGTGAATGGGCCCATATAGTTTCCCTTTTCTTTTCTTCATATTTAACTGCAGTGCATAGATATGAACCAACCACATAGGAAATAATAGGATTTCAACTTAAAATGCATTTTCATGTAGCAAAATGCATGAGTTTGTGGTATTAAAGAGGACAAATGTGAACAGTCCCTAGTCCTGAAAGGCAAATGCCATCTTTTAGACCATGTTACATGTTAGACCTATATTTAGGGTGTAACATGTAACATTGTGTCAAGTGGACCTCCCGCCCCACTTATTCTCCCCTGCATCAGCTGTCACTTTTAACATTTTGTACGGCTGTGTGGAATATAGGCACTAAGATTACATACTTATAAAATGCATAGAATACAATTATGACTAACACAATGTAGTTCTACCCTCGTAGAAATTGCAGATTTCAACGGGTTCTTTCCCAAACGACACAGAGACTACCAGTTAACCAAGCAACAGGACAGTTATACACTTTCCAGGCTTCCACCCAGCACTCTTTAGTGAGTTCTCCAGATCATATCCTTAGATGAAGTCCTTTATCTAGCTTCCAAGATGCTTAGGAATAGCCCCTCCCCCCCCCCCCGATCTACCGCAGCTGGGACCTCCATGAATAATAGCAGAACTCCAGCAGAACTGCTTCAAAGGGGCACCAGCCCCCGAGGCTGAGGAACTGCTCCAACAGGACAAGAACATGGCTGCTCTAGACCCCAGATTAATCAAGTTCTCCTCAGTCACCCACTGGACATTCCCATCCAGGGATTGGTTGGCGCACAATAAAAATTCATGTTGCCAATTTAACTCTTCCAGCCCTGTGTTCTGGAATCCTCCAGAAAGTAGGGGGAAGCAGTCAAACCTGCAACCTGTGAGATCTAGAACAGCCCAAAGGAATTAATAGCTGATCCAATGAATACAGAGGAGCCAAAAAGTACAAAATTTGCCTGACATCATAGCAGCCTGTCTGGGAGGGTATTGCATCCTTATAGCTATAGAGTAGCTAACGGAACAATGTAGTAGGGTGCTACATCTATTCAGCTATAGAGTAGCTAAAGGGACAATCTTCACACATATGACTCATTTGGGTTGAATGCAAAATATGGTGCAGCTGTTCATGGTAGCCGATTAGCTTCCAACTTCAGCTTATTAAATTAAGTTTTGAGAATAATATCTGGAAGCTGATTGGTTTCAATGCAGAGCTGCACCAGATTTTGCATTCTAGAGTTTTAGTAAATCAACTCCATTGACGCAAGCCAAAAAGCTGATTTTTTTAGTATAAACTGTGTCAAAATCTACACAGAAAGCATTTTAGTAAATCCAGCGAATTCTTCTAATAAACCCTCTGAAGCCAGTCCTATTACATTTATATGATGGTGGAATAGACCAAGTAAAATACCACTGAGACTGGTCAAGCTCTGCTGTCTGTGTTCACGTGGAGACAGTAGCACACGTTTTTTTGGAGATTTCTTTAGCTGTATCTGTAAGGAGTTTATATCAGGATAGAATAATTTCCTTTCCCTCAGCGGGTGCTTTCTATCTGTCCTCAACTCCTATCATTACAACCAGCATTTTGTTTTGTTCTGTTTGGTATGTGCTTGTTTTGTATATTGTGATACTGGAACACATACAGAATGAAGCTTCGTTCCTGGAATTCCATCCCAGCATTTGTCTGTAGTCAGTTATGGCTCCTGGATTGCACTCAGATGGGTTCCATTCTATCAAGCATATTCATTAAAATGGTCCACGTGGCTATGTGGTGCTGGTACACATTGTCCTCAGCTAGTTGTTTATAAGGAGGTCGTCTCAGTTGCATAATACTGACTATTTAAAGAACATTTAGCAACTCTTGATTTCTTTTTTTAACACAGAATGCTGCTTGTGGAAATGCAACATGATTAATGAGGTAAGTGATAACTATTTTGTTAGCATACACTTCTAACCGAAAAAGGAAAAATAAAAGGGAGATTTAAAAAAAGCTTTTGTCATTTGTACACTAATTCTAGAGTTAGACCAGATAGCGCTCTTTTGATCTCTTTCACTTTTCATTAGTCATCTACTAATTTTAGGAGCAGCACTGGCACATATATATTTATTTATTATTTAATTAGGTGGCGCTGTCCCCTTTTTCTCTTATAAGCATATAAATGCATGCCAGTATGGAAGTAAAATATGCTTTATATAAGAAAAGATTAATAATATTACATGCATCCAACGTACAACACAACACAGGTATTATCAGCAAAGGACCCAACAAGAGTCCTGGTGGAGCTGTGCATATATATATCCAGCATACATAATTCCCAATAAAGATACCTCCAGATGGATGTTGCAGCAACATTCAGTTGCAGTGGCCCCTAAGGATGATTGCGATGCGGCAACCATCTTTGTGTCAGGGACCTGAAAGCAAGATCAGCGGGGCTGGGGGTGATACTCCAACTGTTGTCCAGCCAGCCTGGAACATAGCTTCTAACCAACAAAAATGTGGTGTGGCAGTGGAGTTTTTTTTTTAAATAACAAACATGTCATACTTACCTGCTCTTTGCACAGAGCGGCCCCGATCCTCCTTTTCCGGGGTCCCCCTGCGGTGCTCCTGGCTCGTTCTTTTCATCGCATGCCCCCTCATAGAGGCGCGTTGCATGGGGGCACTCGTGCGGGCATGCTCCCAAGTCCTGCTGCTGCGTCCATTGACAGAGACAGCAGGACTCGGCCCCAACCCCTACCTCTCTCGTGTCACTGGATTTGATTGACAGCAGCTAGAGCCAATGGCTCCTGCTGCTATCAATCCTTCCAATGAGGACCCGAGACAGAGGCTGGAGCTGCTTGGTGTGTCCTCGATGCTGGAACGATCGGGTTTGGTTAAGTAAAAGGGGGGCTGCTGCAGCACAGAGGCAGCACATAGAATGCATTAAGGTGAAAAACCTCAAAAACCTCATTAACTCCTTTAATGCCAAATATCTCAATTTTCATCTCATCTGACCACAACACTTTCTCCCAATACTTCTCTTAATCATTTAGATGTTCATTGGTAAACTTTAGACAGGCCTGCACATGTGCCTTCTTGAAGAGGGGGGCCTTGTGATGCTGCTGGATTTCAATCCATGGCAGAGTAATGTGTTACCAATAGTTTGTTTGGTAACTGTGATCCCAACTGCCTTGAGATCATTCACAAGCTCCTCCTGTGTAGTTCTGGGCCGATCCCTTACTTTTCTCATGATCATCTTTACCCCATGAGGCGTAAACTTGCATGGAGCTCCAGACCGAGGCCGATTGATGGTGATTTTGTATTTCTTTCATTTGCGAATAATCGCTCCAACAGTTGTCTCCTCACCAAACTTCTTGCTGATGGTCTTGTAGCCCATTCCAGCCATGTGCAGGTCTACAATCTTGTCCCTGATGTCCTTTGACAGCTCTTTGGTCTTGCCCATGATGGTGAGGTTTGAATAGAAGAAAGAGATTCTGTGGACAGGTGTCTTTTATACACATAACGAGTTGTCGTTAGGAGTACCTTCTTAAATTGACAGGATTAATCTGTGTACCACATGAGCACATACAGTAGCCAGTGGGAGCCAGAATTATTGTTGGTTGGTAGGAGATCAAATAATTATAACATATGTATCATGTGTTTTTTCTGGATTTTTGGTTGATATTCTATCTCTATCGTTTAAAATTCACCTATGATAAAAATTTTAGACCCTTAATTTCTTTGTAAATATCTGGCACTGTGCATGTGAGATAATAACAATAGGACAGAGATACTCTGTGTGTCACAAGGATTCAGCTACACACTCAAGGAGCTGTGGGCTAACAGTAGAGGGCAGCAGATTCCCACATTTTATAAAAATAGCGAGAATCAGGAAGATACCTCATTATGACTACTAGGTGGAGCTGATGATAATAGGAATGAAATACTTATTTATTATTTACTAAATAGATCATAAAAATTAAATATGTATTTACTAAATAGTTCTCTCACAAATAAATACAATCTTTCTTGTACACTATTTCTCCTCCAGGTCGGATGTTCTTCCATTGTAAGAATTGTGTGAATCAGGAAAATACTGCATTATGGCCACTAGATAGAGCTGATGATCATAGGATATAAATACTTATTTACTACATAGTTCTGTCACAAGAAAATTTCACACTTCCTTGTACATAGCTTAAAATTTTGACTATCATTTGGGAGATTACATCACAGATTTAAAATGCATAATATTCTTGACACATACCCTTTAACTAGTAGTTTGTGTACAATTTATAGCCAAATAAATCTGCAGATTAGGTCTAATGCAAACAATGAAGTTCATTTTCCCCATATCCAGCAATAATAGAAGAGCGGCTCTTCTATGAACCCTATACACGCTCCCTATTTATTTGCTTGCACTTTCAATATTGCAGTTGGAAACTATTGCAAGCAGATTGAGGAAAAGCTATGTAGGACCACAAACAACAAATTATTTAAAGAAGCTGATTATTTGACATTATAAAATATAAAGCCTGCTGAGTGCATATAGTCCAGATGTTTATTCAGATAATGGAAAATCTCAATGCAATACACAGCTATAATCACAACTGCAGCCTCCACAACTGGATTCACTGTTCAACTCTCTGGGATCAAGCAGTGATATAATACATTCTAAAATTCTCTAGCCATGAACACATTAATACATCAGAGATTTTAGTATTTAAAGCCAATTTTTTTTTCTTTTTAAAGCCCAACTCTAGGAAAATAAAAAAATCCACCCTTTCAGTGCCCCCCCCAGTTACTGCAAGGGTTAATTGATCGTTATGTCTAGGGTAGAATCAAAGTGGCTGTTTCACCTATGTGATCTCTCACTCTGGATGGCTCCATCTCTCTCCCTACATCCAATATTCTGGTCTGCGGGTGGAGCCTCGGCGCCATCACGTACCCTATAGAGGTATTAACTCTGTAAGGTACACTGGGGAGGCAGGAGTGTGACCGAAGGCAGTCACTGCTTGAAGAACAGCTGTGGGGGACTGGTCACAACAAGCCTGTTGGAACAAGGAGTAAGAAAAGGATTTACTCCTCAATCCTCTGCCTCTAGACCAGTGATGGCGAGCCTTGGCACCCCAGATGTTTTGGAATTACATTTTCCACGATGCTCAACTACACAGCAGAGTGCATGAGCATCATGGGAAATGTAGTTCTAAAACATCTGGGGTGCCAAATTTCGCCATCACTGCGCTAGACTAAATGAGCAATTAAAGGGGAAGTCCACCCTAACACTAAAATCGCTACATCTACAGTCATCCACAATCTAAGACTAACCTATCTAGCCCTACAAAGAAGAAATCACTATACATAGCTTTTTTGAAGTCGCTTCGGGCCAATCTCCAGCGGTGAAGAATGGGAAGTGACGTCATCCATGGAGTTACCATGGGGCTTCCATTGTCGGTTGCCTCCCCTGCACCTGCCAGCACAGTGAACTTGCCACTGACAGCTCAGTGTGGGACTGGACTGGATCGGCTTTAAAAAAGGTATGTATAGCGATTTTTTCTTTACAGAGCTAGATAGGTTAATGTTAGATGGGTGCCTGTAGATGTAGAGGTTTTAGTGCTAGGGTGGACTTCCCCTTTAAAATCTATGCTGCTCTTTTCTGTGCCTGTCATACTGATGTCATTGCTGTCTGGAACTGCCCCCCGGAACTTTAAAGGGTAGACACACAATACCAACATGGTACAACAACCAGCGTTTTTATACAGTAAGCATTATATCAATCTTTGTTTTATATAAATGTATTTACAGTATATCTGGATATGGCACTCTATTACTATTGGGCTATTGTCTTTTATAGATGGATTATGCTTCTGTAAAGTTAAAATCAAAATACCTTATCCTTTGGCCCAGTCCTGAAGAATCAGTAAAGCAACTAGGAAGGTTATGTGATTTTAGGATTAACAAGTAAAATAATAATTAGATTTTTATCTGTATGTCTTTTTGGTAGATGAAGTGGTTCTTCCTTCTCCAGTGGGCACATATAAAGTCCTAAACTTTATGTAGGTACTTACCATATATTTAATGATCGAGGATGGTGCCCCCAGAAAACATAATAATTGTGTAGATTCTGCGTCTATATTAGATTCCACCATAAAACTGTATTGTTTCCACAACTGAGCAATTACAATTAACCCTTGAAGTGTGTGTGTGGGGAGGGGGACAGGGCTGGAGCCACTGCAAAGGTAGAATTTTTCCTATATTCCTGGACCTGGGCTTTAAATCACATATGGGTTTTTATTTTTTTTTAAATTTGGACCAGAAATATGAACTAAGACTAAGTTTAAAGTTATAATATTAGAGCTGTCTGTTTAGTACCAGATCGGGTTGAGCTAAGTGTGAGCACTCCAACCAGTTCACCCACAAGACATTTTGGGAACAACCTCTATTAATGGTGTTTTTCCACAAAGTGTAGGTTGGGGGAATGGGGGAAAACATTTTTGTCAGTTTGCAAGCTACAAACAACATTCTAGAAATCAGTATAAAAAAGTATAATCCTCTTCAGTGATGGTATTTTATGGTGATATGCTTAGTATCCAAATTTTTAGGTCTAGGAGTAATGAGGTGCGATAGGTGTTATTTACAGTGTTGATTGCTGTTGACCTGTAGCAAAATAGCTTAGGACATTTCCATAACATACACTATAATGCCAAAAGTATGGTGACGCCTGCCTTTACATGCACATGAACTTTAATGGCATCCCAGTCTTAGTCCATAGGGTTCAATATTGAGTTGGCCCACCCTTTGCAGCTATAACAACTTCAACTCTTTTGGAAAGGCTGTCCACAAGGTTTAGGAGTGTGTCTATGGAAATGTTTGACCATTTTTCCAGAAGTGCATTTGTTAGGTCAGGCACTGATGTTGGAGAGAAGACCTGGCTCACAGTCTCCATTCAAATTCATCCCAAAGGTGTTCTATCGGGTTGAGGTCAGTACTCTGTACAGGCCAGTCAAGTTCCTCCACCGAAAACTCACTCATCCATGTCTTTATGGACCTTACTTTGTGCACTGGTCCAAATCATTAGGTGGAGGGACATTATGGTGTGGGACTGTTTTTCAGGGGTTGAGCTTGGCCCCTTAATTCCAGTGAAGGGAACTCTTAAGACGTCAGCCTACCAAGACATTTTGGACAATTTCATGCTTTGTGGGAACAGTTTGGGGATGGCCCCTTCCTGTTCCAACATGACTAAGCACCAGTGCACAAAGCAAGGTCCATAAAGACATGAATGAGCAAGTTTGGGATGGAGGTACTTGACTGGCCTGCCTGATGAGTGAGTCCTGACCTCAATCCAGTAGCTTACAGATAGGGCGTTCACAGGATAGAACTGCATGCCAGCACACCCATAGCCTCAAACCCTCTAAGAGCCATTTCCTGCTACCTAGTGAATGTCCTGCCTCCTATCTCAGTGTGGCATTAATTTTATACCTGACTAAATGTCAGTGTTCCAGCTGCCCTGCACAATAAGCTCACTGCGTAACAAAGATCCATAAGGTTCCTATAGGTAAGGGTCATCAGACCAGGTAGGTATTTTTCTGCTAAAAGAGTGCATTCAGGTGCTAACTGGCCTCTGCCTTGGCTAAGGAGCCCAGCCTGTCCCACTGACAGGAATATGCGTGAATTCCAGTTTAAGGTATAGAAAATCCTCTTCCATACTGAAAGCACCAACACTATGGCCTGAAGAGTGCATCAGGACCACCTTAAAAAGGCAGACAGAAGCTCTTCAGCCCATTATACTAAGCCGCAAGGAATTGCTGTGAATCCTGGGTGAAGCTGTGTTTACAAAATACATGTGTCAAGATTGCCTTAAAGAAGTAGACAGAAGCTCTGCTGCCCACTATTCATAGCCACAAAGGATTGCTGTTGGCCTGGGTGAAGGTCGTTTTTTTAGTTTAGGATAGAGTGGAGAGGGATTAGAACACCTGTCAGTTTTTATTGCTGTCTGTGCTCCCGTTAAGGAGATTCACGCTCTCTATTTGTCCTGTTTACCAATATCATTATAAGTGAAAGTAATGGAAAACCCCAAATTTTGGGTTGTCCCCAGAGATGTAATAGAAGGTAAATCTTCCAATCCCTTAATTTGCAGGGATCTCCTCTCACTTCCTGTTTGATTATGGGAAAGGAAGTGAAGGGAAATCTCCGCAATACGACAAAGATGGCAAAAAAGGGTTTTGACCCTCCCTTCCTCTATCCAAAATGTTTGCCTGTAGTTCTACTCTAATATGTCATTTATTTAATTTATGCAAATTTGACCTCAGATTATGTCATCCCATGCAAAATGTTAGCATGATTCCCCAGGTAAAAAAAAAAAATCTTGCCCACTGAAGCTAGCATCTCTAATTCATAAAAGAGACTCAGCATTGTAAAAGCCCACAAGGCAGTGGGGTGACAGTCCCTGTGCAAACTTCCTTCTATCCTGCAGATGAAAGTAGAACGCAAAATAAGTACTGAGCCCTGCCAGTCTGTCCGCTTCTCATTTCCAATTCCAAGCTGAGGGTCAGAATCTGGAAGCATGCAGTACATAATGCATTTTATGAGTGCAGGAAGGGAGGATGTTCTGACAAGGATCACCACTTAGCTAACCAAGCTAAATTTTGAACTCCTCTAAGTGGATTTCTCAGAACTTCTGCTTGCGGCCTTAGAAATAAATTTTCCCATTCATATGATGCTTTTGAGGTTCATAATTTGCCATAATGAATGTAACATTAAGAAGAATATTTGACCTGCTGCTTATTATTAGATATTACATCTGGGCCTCTTATGTCAAGAGATGTTTATTAGTGAATCTTCAGATTACTTAGAGTTAAAATATTTATGGAAATCAGTACTTGAGCCAGTATTTACCAGCTTCACATACATCATGGTGTCCAATTTTTTTTTTAGCATATTGACTGGAAAGGTATTATTTCCTTTGAAAACAGTTAGCTGGATTTAATGACGAAAGATTCCCATTTATATTTGGACGGATATGGAGTAAATAAAGTTTTATTACCAGAGCTGCCAGCTCTAAACTTGGCTCTGGGGAGCCATAACTCATTTCCTTGTTTAATTAAACGGTGAGCGATAGCGTCATGGTGTGATGAGTCCTGCGGTATGGTTCCTGTTTGGTGCCTTTCCTTTGTCTGTTAGAGGTCTTGGCCACAAAGTAAACCCAGTTGCTTTGGAAACTGGGAAGCAGAAATGTCACTTTGGACCAAGTGTAAAATAAAGCTTCGTGAATGTTTCCGTGGAGAAGTCAGCTGACATTTAATGAGAGAGAAACGCTTGGAAGGGCTCTGAAAGTTAAGTTTATAAAACAAACAGGATGCTTCATTAAAAATCATTAATGCTGACGCAGACCTCTCACTCTTCATCTGGTCTGTAGGTGGAGAATAAGGTCACCATTTACTGAAATACCAGTTACCTCATATGTAAATGTCTGCGGGGCACACTAAATTCAAAGAGACAGCATTCTGAATACTCAGTGTCATCACAATGACCTACAAACCCCCATAAATGCTAACATCCTCTGGCAGATATCATGGCTCCAGTGATTTAAAGCAATGTGGCCTACTTGGCAAGTAAAAGCGTCAGAGCAGAGATGTCACTATGAGTGCACAAGGTTATTGTAAATAGTCCAGTATACACACTAAAACATTTACTATCTTCTATGTTTGGTCCTGATTCCAATTTTTCTGTTAAATAGACCCGGTCACCTTGAAATAAAAGTAAAAAAAAAAAAAAATGATCCGTGCGAAGAAATCTTCTAATACTTACCCACTGCCTGGGTGCCATTCTCCCCCGTATACCTGAGATACTTCTGCCTGAAGTGTTGGATGCTCAGTCCCCCCGACTGCATCGTGGTTCCTCCCGATAGCTCCTCTCTTTACATGACCCAGTAGTGACAAAGGGTCCGGAGGGAACCACAAAGTGCAGTGGAGGACCAGGCATTTGATAAACCTGGAAGTGTGCTAGAAGTGGAAGAGTCTTTAGGCAGCTGTATCTCAGGAGAACGATGGCACGAGCAGCAAGACAGGTAAACATCAAAGATTTTTTTTGCAGGGATCATGTTAGCAGGTGAACAGGTTGCTTCAGTTTTCTTTTTACCTTCCATTTTGAAGCACATATAAATCTAAAATACTACCCAATTTATAAGGCAAAACAAGGATTAACATTCCCAATTTTTTGTTTAAATGTTTGCACACACATAGATTGGATTTCTTGGGCTCCTTCTACATGGAACAGAGTCCGCTCTGATCAGCAGGGGATCCATGAGCAGATCTCCTGCTGATTCAGAGCTGACCATAATGGATGTCAGTTTCTTGAAGCCCGTTCAGTTTGTGCCCGGTGGAAACGGGCGGATCCGTGACAGCTCTATGGGCAGCCAGATGTAAACGGACTCTGCTATCCCATTTACATCAGGCTACCTGTGATCTATCACAATTAGGTCTGGATAAATGGAAAAGCACACAGTCCTTTTCCACTTTTTTTATGGGCCTGGACTCAGAGGTATGTGGTTGTAAATGGAAACAAGTCAGTTTGCATCCATAGGGCTTTATGGCGCATCCAATCAGGTCCACCTGTAAAACTGACAGGCAGACCTTATTGGAATGCCTGTGTAAAAGAGCCTTTACTTTCTTAGACTTAGTTCCTCTCGCTCATTTAGGCACATTGGGAAGTAAGTGCAGTCCATCGAATTCTGTCAGTTGCTGCTGGTGCACCTTTATCCCATGGAATCCCAATGGCTTCCATGTCTGTTTGAAGGTAGACCACCAAGTTGTCGGTGGTCTTCTTTATTTTGGCTTTCTTCTAGGTGGTGGCATCCAGTTCATTGTGATTTGTTTATGAGGTGATGGGGTCGGTGCAGGATATGTCTGCCCACCCTTAGTCTATGATTGGTGACAGGAGATCGGGTAGGTGCAGGATATGTCCTGCCCACCCGTAGCCTCCACTCTATGACAGTATCTTCCAGCTTCTGCATACCATTGCATTTCAAGATTTTCTGTACAGTCTGTACACATTTTTCTGTAGGCCTCTTCTGTGAAATGAATTCAGTTTTTGAGTGATTTTTTTTTGTTGTCTTCCAAGTTTTACTGGCACATAGGGCAGTAGGAATAATAATCAAAGCCTATAGGAGCACCTTCACAGTTATAGCGAGGGAAGGGGAAGACTAGATTTGACTTAAATGCTGGAAAATGACAAATGTATTGCCATTCTTGCACTGCAGTTGTAGATGTGCAGCTTCCTAAACTTGGCCATGAACGTTTTCTCCAACACAAAAAAATGAAGGCTAGATAGGGCTTGAGCTGTGAGCCTGATTGCACTCTAGACTTATGTGCATGGTTGCTGTATGTGCTTCTGGTAACCCCAGTTACCTAGTGATGCATGAGATGGAGTTTGGATCACAAAATGCCCAACCATGCCAGATTTCAATGATGTGCTCCCCGGGGATACATATTATTATCCTGTCCCTATGACTACAAGGCTTTTTGGCTGTAGAGCTCTACAGTGCTTAATTTTAATAAATAATTTAAGTCTACATGGTATGTTTTTTTATTTTTTCTCCCTAAATCAAAATAGGAAAGGTAATTTTCCTTTAGACTGATTCCATGCTGTAACTGTTCAACCCATAGCTGTGTAAAGTAAAATAAAGGTTCTAAGTTCCTACTGATGTACAAATGATTTCCTTTTATGGGAAACCTGTGTTTTATGTTAAATCATTAGCCATGTGTTTGACTAATATGGTTAGAACTTGAACTTTTGTCTTGTACCTCTTAAAGTGGAACTTTAGTCAGAAAATGAAGTCCTGTTAGATCACTTCAGGCTGGCCCTTTTGCAGGTATAACTGTGTAAAACATTAGAGTGGCCGATTTAATGCAGCTCAAGGGCTCTGGGCTTCAGCAAAATGGCAGTCTTCAGGAAAGAAGAAACAAAAGCAATGCTGGAGGCATTTTACAGCACGCATTTTGGTAGTATAATTATTCATGTGGAATGTTCCGTGCTAAAGACTGATCAAGACTACACTTAATTTTACACTTTGCAAGGCCTCACTTTCCCAGTGGTTCCATATTTGATATATATTCTATAGACAAGTCCTGTTCAATGTCTGCGGATGGATAACAGTGGCTCAGACATCCTAGCAAGTGCGTCTGGGAAATTTTGCCGACTACTCCACTTGTAGTGCCTCAGTGGTGGCAGGTGATATTCTTTTGGGGGGCGGCAAACAGTGCACAGCCAGCCCCCCCCTGCCGGGTCACCCGCACCTTGCCCCCCCGGTCGGTTCGTCACCTGGCCACAACACTTACCTCTGGTCAATGGACAGGCGGCCGTCTAGCTTCCCCTGCATCTCCTCTCCTTGCGTCTCCTCCCTCCTCCTCCCCACGGCCAGCGTAGCTTCTCCTTACGGCCAATCGGAAAACGGGTCTCAGACCCACTTCTTGATTGGCCAGGAGGAGAATTAGTGTGATAATAGGGAATATTTATTCCCTATTGTCACACAACTGGGTGGGCTTGGAGTGCAGATCTCTGCGCCCCGAGCCCATCCTATTTTAACCACCTCAATACTGGGCACTTTCGCCCCCCTCCTTCCCAGCCCAATTTTCAGCTTTCAGCGCTCTCACACTTTCAATGACAATTGCGCGGTCATGCTACGCTGTACCCAAATTAAATTTTTATCATTTTGTTCACACAAATAGAGCTTTCTTTTGGTGGTATTTATTCACGACTCTGTTTTTTATTTTTTGCGATATAAGCGGAAAAAGAGCGGAAATTTGGAAAAAAAAACAATATTTTCTTCTTTCTATTTTAAAACAAATCCAATAAAATCAAATTTTGTCATAAATTTAAGCCAAAACATATTCTGCTACATGTTTTTGGTAAAAAAATCCCGTTAAGTGTATAATAATTGGTTCGTGTGATCACGGACACGTGCGCAAATGATCATGTACAGATGTGCGCAGGTGACATATGTGTGCAGATAATCATTGGGACATGTTATTTTACTGGGACTTATGTGGGGGACATGTGTTTTTACTATGTGGGGACATGTGTTTTGGGGACATGTGTTTTGGGGACATTGTGTGTTTACTTAGTGTTTGTTTTGTGTTTTTACATTGTGTGGGGTCACTAGACTGGTGATCAGTGAGTAAAAAGCTGTAAAAAACAGCTCATACTCACTGATCACCAGCCGGCTGCAGCGATCCGCTCTCCTCTCCTCACTGACAACTTCCGTGTGAGGAGAGCAGAGCAGATTGCCTAGCAACCGGCTCTGTGTTTACATCACATGACGGCTGTGATTCGACACGGCCGTCATGTGATCAGGAAGGCCAATCGCAGAGCCCTCCTGCCAATCGGAGATGCGCGCGATCCCACTCCTTCTGAGGGACGTTCCTGAATGTCCACTCAGAAGGAGAGAGCGCCCACCCGGCCGTATATATGCAGTGGCCGGGTGGGAAGTGGTTAAAGCATATATGAGCCTCTGGCTCTAATCACATGCTTCAAAAATCCTCCCCCCATTGGAATCCATGCATCTGTCATCCTGCATGTAGATTAGGGGCCGGACACATAGATGGGGGGGGTGGCCCCCATGCGCCACTTATGGACGGGCCTCCACTGTTACCTTGCTATAAAAAAGGGGAATGGGTATTAATTCCACTGAACAATTAGAGTCCTGGTATGGGCAATATAAGAGGTCCATGCTGACTGCCCAGGTCAGTGAGAGATACGTGCTCAGCGGCTGCTCAGTCCCAAGAGTTAGACACAACTCTAGAAAGTAAACATGGGGTGGGGACAAGCGGCAGCTAAGTGTAGCAGTTGAAAAGACACTTTATTCATGTAACCATTACACTCTCATAAAACAAGTGTAAAAACGCTTATCAGCTGTAAAGTGTTCTGATCCAAAGTCAGGTCCCGGTCCAACAGGTGAATTGAGCTGTCCTGATGAAGGCGAGCACGCTCCACAATGCGTCACCATGCCTGCCTGCCACATCCCGCCGTGATGTCACATGCGCTTTTCTGTGTGTTCCGCGCGGATCAAGAGGTCCTGGGAGCATCCGACCCTGCTGATCAGCGGGACTACAGCTCAATACACCTGGCACACTGAGACTTGACTTTGGAGGTGGAAAACTTTACAGCCGATAAGCGTTTTTACACTTGTTTTATGTGAGTGCAATGGTTTTACGTAAATAAAGTGTGTATTAACTGCTACACTTAGCTGGCCTGCAAGCCTCCAAGCAGTGATTTCTGTACTGACTCCGCCTCCTGTCTACTCCTTCTCTCAGCCCCTCTGTAGTTCAGAAGACAGGCTCTGTGAAACGTGACACAGCCGTGCCTAATCACAGGCTATGGTGACTATGTGTGCCAGAATTTAAGGAAGTAAATGTGTGGGGGTCTTCACAAAGTAAGTTTACAAACTTCAAGATTGTTAAGATTAATAAGAGTAGGCTAGAAAGAATTAGGAACCAAGAAGAAATCAGGTGGTACAGGGTACCTACCAAATTACATAAAAGGTACCCAGAGGTATTCCCCAGCTGTTGAAGATGCGAAAACAAAGATTGCTATTTAATATATTCTGGACGTGTCCGGGGATCTGTCCTTTCTGGTTCCGAGTTTGTACCCTGATACATGACCTCACTGATCGGAACTGGATTAACAACCCAGCAGCCGGCCTTCTGCATTTAAGTACTTCCTCAAAGCGGAAATACAAAACATTTCTGACAGTCCACCTCTTAAATGCAGCAAAGCCTTGTATTTCCTCCAACTGGAAGTCACCCCTGACCCCATCTTTTAATCAATGGACAAATGCGGTAAATGACATCCAGAATATGGAAGACCTCACCTTGCTTCGTCAAGAAAAGCACTTCCGTAAGATGTGGTTCTATTCAGGGGCGTAACTACCACCATAGCGACCCATGTGGGCGCTATGGGGCCCGCAGCCGAGTGGGGCCCAGTGAGGATAAGAGCACCGCCGGCACAGTCTCCCAGCCAGGGGAAGAGAGAGAAAAGGAAGAGGCAAGCTGTCCGTATCAGCAGAGAGCTGAATTGCCCGATGTAAGAGCTTTCATTAGAACGTCCAGTGTTCCCGGGGCTCACGTCGCATAGCTCCACCTTTTGGCCCGGTGCCTTTGATAGACAGAACGCCGATCCAATGCGGGACATGTGACGTCATCAAAGGCGTCGGGCCATGAGGTGGGGCTATGTGACGATGAGCCCCGGGAAGACAGGAAATTGAAATGAAAGCTTTTACAGCGGGCAATCCCGCTCTCTGCTGATCCGGGTGGCTTGCCTCTTCCTCTGCATAGGTGGGGCTGTATGGGGCACAGGCAGACCAGGCTGTATGGGGCACAGGTCACGCTGTATGGGGCACAGGTCACGCTGTATGGGGCACAGGTCACGCTGTATGGAGCACAGGTCACGCTGTATTGGGCACAGGTCACGCTGTATGGGGCACAGGTCACGCTGTATTGGGCACAGGTCACGCTGTATTGGGCACAGGTCACGCTGTATGGGGCACAGGTCACGCTGTATTGGGCACAGGTCACGCTGTATTGGGCACAGGTCACGCTGTATGGGGCACAGGTCACGCTGTATGTGGCACAGGTCACGCTGCATTGACACTAGGGCAGCTGTGGGGGGGGGGGGGGCTGTTTGCAGGGGGGCCCCATACAACATTTTGCTATGGGGCCCTGCTATTTCTAGTTACGCCCCTGGTTCTGTTGGTTCCAATTTCAATTTTCCGCGTCCTATAAGGACTTCTTATTGGAAGACCCCTCATGGGCCTTGGGATAGGAGACTCCTGCCCCCCCCTCCCCCCCCTCCTTTTTCCCCTTCCCCCTTTTTTTTTTCTTCTTTTTGCTTTTTCATTTTGGAATATTAAAAATCGCTTCTAGAGGGGACTTTTATTTGTTCACTCTGCAGACAACCTGAAATACTGTATTATCTCCTGGAGCCATCCTCCTTCCTATAATTCATATTATGGCTTTTGTACTGACAACCTGGCTCACATCTCTCAAGTCTGACATGCCTTATAGCTGTGTATGTTCAATACAGTGCTCTATACAGTGTAAATGATCTTTGATTGTTCTGTCGCTTACCAAAAATAAAAAGAATAATTAAAAAAAAAGATACAATGTAGAAATGAATATATGATTTAATGTTTTGACCGTTTACATTTTTACTTTAAAGGAAAAATGTCATCTATTGCAACTTACCAATTATTAGATGTGGTGGCTGAATCAGTTTTCTTTTTTTTTTTTTTTGGCTTTTTTCCCTCTGTTTTCACCTGGTGATCTGGCCAGTAACACTCCTCCTGTGTTAGTGAGACACAACTCTGGATGAATGAACACAGGAGGCACAGCAGACAGCAGCAATGTCAGTCTGATGGGGGAGGGGAGTGTTGTTAAATGTATTAGCAGATTTAGATACACTAAACAAATTGAAGCCAACCTCCGGCTCACACTTTATAATCAGTTACAACAAACGTTTTTTTCCTTTTGGGATAAATGTTTTGCATGAATAAATAAAATAAATAAAAAGAGGAGAAAAAAAACTGCTTATTTAAATGAAAATCAACCCAAAATAAAACAATTATTCAAGCAGCAATAAAGTCCAATGAAGTGAAAATTATAAAGTGTAGAGTCCTTTTGCATAAAATAAAAAAATCGGAAATATAGACACCATCCGTCACCAAAAGTGAGATCTTGACTGGAGCACCTCCACCTGACAGAATGCCCGCTTACCAGCTCAATGAGACCTCCTATCACGGAAGGTCAACGAGGCTACACACCTAGCCGGACGACGTGATCTTGTGATGAAACGCGTAAGGCGGAGCGACGTGCTGACGTCATTGTGTTCTTCGATTCCCAAAAGTGTGGTTTGCTTAAGTGACATTAAGGCGTTTTTAACATTATATTAATCTAAGTGCAACCTTACTTTATTATAATTAACTTTTCTTAAGATTTTACACTATGTGGAACATTTTTGTATTTCTGAGGATGGATCTATGGAAGCATCATCTGGATTTGGTCTTCACCTTTTTGCTCTGAGGAGATCTTATTCCAACGGTAACAAAAGGCCCAGGCTGGGGGTGTAGCCAAAAGCGTTGTTGATCTTCCGTGATAGGAGGACCCATTGAGCTGGTAAGTGGGCATTCTGTCCGAACACAAGCGGTGACACTCCAGTCAAGATCTCACTCTTGGTGACGGATGATGGCTATATTGCAGATGTTATGATTATATTAAAAAAGACTTTACACGTTATGATTTTCACTTCATTGGACTTTATTTCATTTGGATGGCACATACTGTTTATATCATATGAATAAATAAAGGATGATCATTTTAATCAGCCCTGCCACTGTTAAGTGGTTTGTCTTATCCATGTAAACATACATTCTGCTGGAGAGCTGGAACTTTTGAAAGGCAACTGACCTGCTGGATGGTTTACCAGATGAAAATAGAAGAAAGAAAGCCTAAACAATAAAACGAATCCAACCATCACAGCTAAGAATTGATAAGCTGCAATACAAGAAATGTTTGTTTTTAGGTTTAATACCGCTTTAAATCTGATTCTGTTCACTTATCTCACGTGTGGAAACTGTTTGTTTTTTTCTCCTGAAATCTCTAATTGGCGGGTCTGTTTCACAATGTTGTAAATCAGAACACAGACATGATGTTAGCCCTATTAAACACATCGATGAGTACTCGCTCATACGTAAATTAAAATGGATTAAATTATAAATTTATTTGCATTTGGACACAATGTGTTTATAGTTATATCCTCGCACTTCCCGCAAGTTTGTTGTAGATTTTCTCTCATAGTCAGTAAATCACTATTTATATTTGCCAATTGCTCATCCTGTAGAAACCAGTGTGTACTCACATCCTACTATTTTCATTTTTTTTAAACAAAGAAACTATTTTTAGATGTGAACCCGAACTGAATGACATTTATTTTATTAAAACACTGTGTTTCATAAACAATGCCACCTGGTTTAAAAATATTAGTTATTCACCAGTTGAATTATTTG
Source organism: Aquarana catesbeiana (assembly GCF_042186555.1). Classification (NCBI taxonomy): domain Eukaryota; kingdom Metazoa; phylum Chordata; class Amphibia; order Anura; family Ranidae; genus Aquarana; species Aquarana catesbeiana. The sequence goes on along the minus strand of NC_133326.1, from coordinate 46,858,101 downwards.
TTCCATCTCAGTGCTGATCTGCTGCAGCCCCTTTACAACCACTATCTGTCAAGTACTTTGGGGGTGCCTGTATGGAATTTCACAGGGCGGGTTTCTTGGTGTTGACAACAGTGGGCCATGTCCCGAGATACTCCAACAACTTCTAAACTTGCAGCAGAAGACACTAATGCTGAACTAATACTCTTTGAAGTGTAGACAAAGAGGTACTAAACATGGACTTCTCAACAGGAACACAGTCCAGAGTGCACTAGTAGTAAAGTAACTCTCCCAACAGAGGCCAAGGAAAGTCTCTAAGTCCAGAAGGCTGGTATTCATCTGCGTCCTGATTACTGTGCAGCCACCTGCAGTATCGCTCAGTTTCTGTACTCCAACTGCTTGTATCCTGGGTCCTTAGGAAAACTTCCTGCAAAGCGTTCAGGAGAATTCTGAAGCCAGCTTTCAGCTGCAGGTGGATTTCCCAGGAATGCCACAGCCCACAGGCTGGGTATTACTTCCTCAGGAACAAGAGACCTCTGCTATGGGTTCTAGCCTATTTATACCCCTCTCAGCCCCTTGCTGATCACTCAACATACTAACCAGGGATTGGCTGGAGGAGCAGTAATATGCAGGCTGGGATATATGTTCTTCGGGGGGAATTTACCAAGCCCGCACCAGCAGAGCCCAGAGCAGATCTAACCAAACAGTTGTTGCTCTCCCAAACTACAGGAAGGCCAAAAACAAAATCTTACCACTAGTAGCTTAATGGGGGCGCTACCTTACTGAAACAGAAAGTGATGAGGGATACAAAATTTTACATTACCATCACAGGAGATAAGGGTAATTCTTCCAATGGGTACACCTATTTCAATGACAACTGTCTATAAAGGGAACGCTCCTTAACTTGTGGAGGTTCTTCTGACTGTTGTGTGTTTGGGAGAGGAAGGGAAGGAAGAACTTGCCAACAACAACAACAAAATAAATCTGGAGATTTAGGCAGTCACGACCAGCCTTTCTCAATCAGGGTTCCTACAAAGGTCCCTTCAGAGGTTGCTAGAAGTTCCTGGCTTCCTGGACCAATGAGCAATTCCTACCTCTTAGATAAGTAGTCACCAACATCGGTGGTCACCACTCTGTAAGGGGGGTCTTTCTACTGAAAACCAGTGTAAGGGACATTCTTCTTACTGACCACCAGTGTAATGGGTTCCTTCTCCCTATGCTCACCAGTGTAAGGTGGTCATTCTTCCATTGACCAACAATCCAAGGGACCTCTTCTTCACTAACCACCAATGTAAGGGTTTTACTTCTTCACTGACCACAAGTCTAAGGGATCCCTTCTTCACTGGCCCCCAATCTAAGGTGTTGTCAGGGCTGGGCTCAGCCCTTCCTTCTCTGAGCTGGCCGCTCAGCTGTCGGCTATTTGCCAGCTCCCATTTCTCTCCACAGTTACCCAGCTGTTGTTGATTCTGCTCGTCAGTCCTGCCTACTTAAAGTCGTCCAGCTCACTTGATCTCTGCCTTTGCCTTTGTCAACATCACAGAGACTTTTCTACTGCGTTCCTGTTGAAGACTTGCTCGGCTGACGTTCCTTCTGGCTCCTGATCCTGCTTGCTGTACTACTACGTTTATCCCTGGCTCTCTGACATTTGCTTGGCTGACTACCCGATCCGGTTACTGAACTCTGGCTTGTTTTGACTACGCTTACTCTGTTTTTCTTCTTATTATTATTAAACAAGTGTGATTTAACTATACTTCTGTCTCGGTCTGATTCATGGGTCCTGATAGGTGTCCCTTCTTCAATGACCACCAAACTAAGCGGTTCCTTCTTCACTGACCACCAATCTTAGGGGTCCCTTCTTCACTGATCACCAATCTAAAGGGTCCCTTGCTCACTGACCACCAATTTAAGGGGTCCCTTCTTCACTGACCACCAGTCTTAGGCTGGCCACACATGTTCAATTGCCTTGTACAATTTTCCTTTAGATTTGCCAAAAACCAAATAATACAGTATGAGGTCAAAACGAAAAAACTTTCAATTGTATACAATTAGGCAGGCCCTTGCACTACATAGTTTAAGGTAAATCTAAAGGAAAATTTTACAAGGAAATTGAACATGTATGGCCAGCTTAAGGATCCCTTCTCCACTGACCATCAAAGTAAGGGAGTTTTTCTATGACTATCAATATAAGGGCACATTTTCCACCAAAGTCAGGGAACTCTACTTTATTTTCTGTCAATTATTATTATTTGTTTTCTTTCATTATAACTGAAAATAATTTTGAGCAGCCCTGGATGTCAATTAGTTTAATTATGCCACATGTTCCGTGAGCTGTAGCTATAGTAATTATTAGCAGAGGTTCTCAGAGACCCCAAAGTTATTTCAAGGGTTTCTCCATGATAAAAAGGTTGAGAAAGGCTGCTATAAACTATCCAAAATTAAAAAAAAAAAAAAAGTTTTTGCTGTATATACTCTTTAATGTTTATTGAAACAGCCACTCGAAATCTCCACCGGAAGCTAATGTGACAAGAGGACAAAGCCCAGGAACAATTGGGAGACAGGGACAGGGTGTTGTCAAGAGTAAGAACCTTCCTGGCAGGACCTCCAGTATTATTCTAATGAAAACTGCAGATGTAAAACACTGAAAATGACTTTTGAAATTATGTTGACAATCATACATTATATGATTTTTTTTTGTGATTGAGTTTGGAAAAAATACAGTCACCCACTTTATAAATGCTGCCTCCCCGCTGTTCCTCTAATTCCTGTATTCAATTACTCATGAATCTCAATGTAAGTACATTTTTAAAACATTTTTCCAGGTAATCATGTGATTGCAAAGCTCTGTTGAAGCGGCAGATGTGTCTGGTGGGTGTGAAGTTCTTTCAGGCCCAACAATGCCTTAGAGCTATAGACACTGGTGGAATGACATCCCAGCTCTAGGGTTATGTGCTGTTGCTCAAACACTCTGGAGCTTTGCAGTCAGGTGACCATTTGGAAAAGGTGAAAAAAAAAATGATTTGCACTGACATTTTTAGTTACCAAATGCAGAAGGTAGGAGAGCGAGGGTAAGCCACATTTTAACCACTTCAGCTCCGGAAGGTTTTACCCCCTTCATGAACAGGCCATTGTGTGCTATTTAGCACTGTGCTATTTTACCTGGTAATTGTGCGGTCATGCAACGCTGCACCCAAATTTATTTCACACAAATAGAGCTTTCTTTTGGTGGTATTTGATCATCACTGTGTTTTTTTATTTTTTATTATATAAATGGGAAAAAAATTAAATTTAGAAAAAAATATATATTATTTACTTTCTGCTATAAAACATATCTAATAAAGAATTTAAAAAAATCGAATTTCTTCATAAATTTTGGCCAAAATGTATTCAACTACATGTCTTTGTTAAAAAAAAAAAAAAATCTCAATAAGTGTAAATTGATTGGTTTGTGTGAATGTTATAGCATCTACAAACTATGGTATGTATACTGAAATTTATATATATATATATATATATATATATATATATATTTATTTATTTTTATAGTAGTCATGGCGATGATCAGCGATTTTACAGTGGAACTTACAGTGGGACGTTTACATGTTAGGTATGAGAGCACAGCGTGGTCAGTTTTCTGGCTGTGCTGGGGACTCTGCCTGCTCTCCTCCGATGATCAGACTTGTGCTGACACACTTCCATAGCTGCACAGCCATTCACTGGGCTGATCAGTGTGCTGCTGTTTCTCCTCCCTAAGCTCCTTATGTAGCATAGCACAGAGAGTATGTGATCACTTATAAAAAAAATGATTTCGTTTTTTTATATCTCTACACAAATGTTTTGCCTTTCATTTCTATTTGAAACTGAATTTGTTGTTTTACAAGGTGTGGGTTCACATATACTTTAACTTCGGGTGCTGTACAGAATGATGTAACAACATATAGGTTCAAATGAAACATTAAACAGGTTCTTCACCTAATCCTTGAATGCAATAAAAAGCTGAAGTTCTGTAAAAGTAAGCAGTGTTGCTACCCCCGAGAATATGCAGAGTGACAAGAGTGTGTAAACTAGTAACGAGAACTGCAAATATTTTGTGAAGTGACTCAACTCACTTTCATTATGATGTCACTATAATGGCTCGTTCACATGTACAGCAGCTCTTGCTGCTGCTCTTAAAAGCAATACGCAGTGGAACACTTTTTAGAAGGTATTTGACAGGCGATGAAGAGGTAATATGTCACCTCCTCAGCACCTTATTTAACCCTGCAAATTCCACACCACTGTGCTGCAGTCATGTGCATTGCAATGGTTGCAGGGCAGCCCCATAGACTTGCATTGGTCATGTTCAGCGGCAGTAGTGTGCGATTTACATTTTTGCCATGGCCACGAAGCACAGCATTGCAGCCGCAGGGTTGTCATCCAGGCAGGTGGTTGGCTAGGGAGGTAAAAACGTGGGTCATCCACCCAGGGGCGGATCCGGGGGAGCAACGGGGCAATTGCCACCCCCAAGAAATTTGTTGCGGGCCTGGCAGATAAGAGAGCGGGCGCGGGTCTCTCCGCGGACGAACCGGGTGGCGTGGTTTGCGAGCGGTCGGCGCAGTTTGTGGGCGGGAGGCCGAGCTGCTGCGTCAGTGTGTGGGCGGCTCGGCGTGAGCGCACAGCTGGCCAATCAGCTAGCCGAAGGAGGGGGAGCAGAGAGATGAGATCATCTCTCACCGCCCTGCATCCCTGCAGTAACTAAGTTCCTCACTGTGCAGGCAGCGTGGGCAGCAGAGAGATTACATTATCTCTCTGCTGCCTGAGTCTGGGACACAGCAAGAAACAGACAAAACACCACCTTAGCAGGCAGGTGACTATCCGCAAGGTGTGGCAGGTGACGTGGCAAGTGACAATCTGCATCTGGTGGCAGGCAAGTGACAATTCAGGCGACGGTGGAAAGTGACACACTTGGGGCTCCCACTGATTCTGCATTATGGTGAGTTGAATGATTTCATTTTATATTACAATGTAATAATAGAAATAATTTGCTTCAATCATCCTGACACCATAACAACCATGGTGCCGTGATGAATGAAGCGCCAACATCAGCCATTTCCCCGATAAATTGCCCACAAAAAAACGTATTTCTGACAGTGCCCCTCCAGAGACAAGACTCTGGATCCGCCCCTGCATCCACTCAGTTTTACTACCCCCTAACTACACATGTCTACAAACCCTAACTGAAAGCCTTTTGAATGAAACGGAAAGTACAATGGGTTTTATGTATGTTTTATACCAGGGGTGTCCAACCTTTTGGCCTTCCAGGGGTTACACTAGAAGAAGAGGAATTGTCTTGGGCCGCATATTAAAATACACTAACAATAAGGAGAGCTGATGAGCAGAAAAAGTCAGGCAGATCACAAGATCACTGATATAGATAATGTAACTATCCGAGTAATAAAACTTCATTTTTTTTGCAATATTTTTGTATTGTAAAAGAGGACAACATAAAACTAGTGCGATATTTAACAGTTTTTGATAATTTAACGTATCAATACCTGGTTGGATGGATGGAGCAGCGATTCTCAATGATTTCTCAAGTTGCTCATCAGATATTTTGGTTCTAACGTTGCCCTTCGTGTGCTTCATCCTTACAAATAGTTGCTCACAAATATAGGTGCTGCTGAAAACTGATGACATGAATAAGGCGTGATTGTGAAGAGTTGGAGATCTTTGGGAAGATAAAACATATAAAAGTCCAGTAAAGAGACACTGTCAAATTTTTCTTGGGCCGCATCTAATTAAAAGAAAAAGTAAATAAAAAAAAAAAAGTCAACATTTTTAAGCAAGTTTTTGATTTTGTGTTGGGCTGCATTCATAGTCGTCTAAGGCCGCAGGTTGGAAACTCCTGTTTTAGGGACCAATTCACACTATGTGTAGTGACAATTTACTGCATGATAAAACGTCTGTCACCGTCTGTCACCGCAGGGACACACAGAAAACAATTGTTTCCTGTGTGTCCAATTCACACTGCAACGCAGCCTAGCACTGCGCTGCAGCTTGCTGCAGTAAAATGCAGACTAAATCCTGGGCATAATAAATAAGCAAGGACCAATTCAATGCTGCATTTTACCGCAGCGCCGGCCCTAAATCGAATTGCAATGTCAGGCAGAGCAGCGTAGCACGCTGCCCGACATTGCAATGAATGAAGTGTAAGCTATGTACATGTCAAATAAAGCTCATACAAAAAAAAAGGGAGCAGTACGATGAATCGAGCACCACACTGCCCCCTAGCATAGCCGGCAAGGCAGAGCGACCGGAGGGGTGAATCACTCCTGCGCTCTGCTGATGCAGTCTGAATTGGTCCTTGCTCATTTATTATGCCCAGGATTTAGTAATAAAAAATAACATCTTAAACAATATAATTCTCTTTGTTTCAGTCTGGTAAATATTACATTTTGCATATGAATGTTATGCATTCTTCTATCTGGTCTCTAATGGAGATTCCAATGGAGCTCTTAGCACATTTTTCATTAACGCCTATATTGTAAAAAGCATGATGATTACAGATTTGCTGGTTATTACTAAACAGTGCAAGTTTGGGCCGTTTCAAAGGCGCCTACAGGTAAGACTTTTTACAATCTTACCTGGAGAGTAAAGTCAACTTTTTGACTTTACTAAGGCTTTAACTGAACAAGCCAATGCTGGAAGCTGATTGGTTATTATGCACAGCTGCTCCACATTCTGTCTACTCCAGTTTTAATAAAATCCCCCCATTGTGCTCTAGAAATCCTTTGCCAGGTATTAAATTATTATTTGTAAAGCAAGGATTGTATATGCAATATAGATTTAACCACTTCCCTACCCAGCCATAGACATATGACGTCCACAGATGGGATCTCCCATCCTGGGTGGACATCATATGACGGCCTGGGATTTCCGGCCGTCTAGGGGGCACGCGCGTGTGCCCGGCGGCCGCGATGTCCGCCGGGCACCCGCGATTGCCCGTTAACCAGGCCGGATCTGTGTGTGTCGTCCTGTCAGTTGTGAGGAGAGCGATCTGTGTTCCTAGTATAGCGGAACACCGATCGGTCTCCTCCCCTTGTACGTCCCCGCCCCCTACAGTTAGAAACACTCCCTTAGGAAACATATTAACCCCTTGTGTCCCCCTAGTGGTTAACCCTTTCACAAGCCTGTCACATTTACACAGTAATCAATGCAATTTTATAGCATTGATCGCTGTATAAATGTGAATGGTCCCAAAAATGTGTCAAAAGTGTCCGATGTGTCCACCAGAATGTCGCAGTCACGAAAAAAAATCGCCGCTAAAAAAAAAAAAAAAAATATTTTTTTTAAAAAAATGCCATAAATCTATCCCGTATTTTGTAGACGCTATAACTTTTGTGCAAACCAATCAATATACACTTATTGCGATTTTTTTTACCAAAAATATGTAGAAGAATACGTATTGGCCGAAACTGAGAAAAAAATTGGGATATTTATTATAGCAAAAAGTAAAAAATATTGTGTTTTTTTTTCAAAATTGTCGCTCTTCTTTTGTTTATAGCGCAAAAAATAAAAACCGCAGAGGTGATCAAATACCACCAGAAAGCTCTATTTGTGGGGAAAAAAGGACGTCAATTTTTTTTGGGTACAACGTCGGACGACCGCGCAATTGTCGATTAAAGTGCGACAGCGCTGAAAACTAAAAATTGGCCTGGGAAGGAAGGGGGTGAAAATGCCCTGTATTGAACCGGTTAAACACGTATAAAACATCATTTTTTTTAAACTCAAACTTATGGGCCCATTCACACTATGGGGTTGATTTACTAAAACTGGAGAGTGCAAAATCTGGTGCAGCTCTGCATAGAAACCAATCAGCTTCCAGATTTTTTTTTTTGTCAAAGCTTAAAGAGGAAGTAAACTTATAGGGCTTGCCAATAATAAGGCTTGCCAATGGGTAGTGTAAATATCTCTTAAACGTGCACCGTTTAGGAGATATTTACATCACATGCAGCCAGTGACATCACTGGCGCATGCGTTCTGAGGGAACGGCCACCCGTGCTGTTCCTTCCAAGCCCTGTGCCATGAACAGCGATTCCCGCACGCATGCACGGGATTGACGTCATTGCGGCTCCAGCCAGTCACAGAGCCGGAGCCCGCGTACCCGGAAGCAAGATGGGTGAAGATGGAAGCGGCTGCAGCGCTGAAATCGGGTCGCTGAAACAGCTTTATTTTAAGGTAGGTGTCACATAATGTGCTAGTATGCAATGCATACTAACACATTATGACTTTACCTTGCAGGAGAAAAAAAACATCCAGCGGTATACAACCGCTTTAATTGTACAAGCTGAAATTAGAAGCTGATTGGCTACCATGCACAGCTGCACCAGATTTTGCACTCTCCAGTTTTAGTAAATCAACTCCCATGAATCACAAAGGAACATGTTGTGCATTCCTGTGTGATTCACATGCGATCTGGGTGCAGAGCTGTTTTAACCCATTCAATTGAATGGGCTGAAAAAGCACTGGACTGCACCAAAATAAGCACATGCACTACTTTACAAAATGCACAGCAACTGGCTCGTATGGTACAAGCAAACGCACTGTGTATGTGACCTGTGTTTGGGGTGTTGTTACACTAAAGGCCCATACACACGATCGGACTTTTTGACAACAAACATGCAAATTAGCTGTTTTAAGGCAACATCCGACCGTGTGTACGCTCCATCGGACAAACTTTTTCGGTTTTCATCAGACAAATGTTGGCTGTGCTAACAGACAAACTTGGCGGCAACAAAAGTCCGACGTCGGCAAGTCCGATCGTGTGTACACAAAACCATCGGACTTTAGTACAAAGTACAAACACGCATGCTCAGAACCAATGCAAAAGATCAGACAACAATACAGAAGTTGACCAAACGGTGGCGCTGGAGAATTGAACGTCCTCTTTTAAAGTGTCGTCAGTACGTTCAAACATCACTACATTCGTGTTTGTTGCCTAAAAAGTCCTGTCGTGTGTATGCTTAACAAGTTCACGGCCAACACCCTTTTTACAGAAATCCACGGGAAAGTTTGTATAAAGTCTGATCATGTGTATGGGGCTTAACACTGACACCCGCTGCAGATTGAAGTGCAGTGCGTTTTGAGTCTGGGTTCCCAGCAGGGGTCCGGTGCGTCCTGGTTTGCCGTTTCAAGTCCGATTTCAGCCCGAATTGTGGGCTGATTTTGGACCTGAAACGGACCAAAAGACGAACAGGGCCCCTGTGCAAATTCGCACCTGAGCCACATCGGAGATATGTGAACCGGCTCCATAGAGAGTCGGTCACATTCTCCTGCTATTGCGAATTGGATGTGGTAAATTCCGCATCCAATTCGTTTGCAATAGTGTGAACCCGGCCTTAATTTGGGGCAGGAAAAAATATATACTTGAATAGATTTTTTTAAATAAGTCCAGTGTTTAGTGTCACTTTTAGGCTCCATTCACACTAGCGCGTTTTTTGATGCATTTTGCATTTTGCAGAAATGCAGGGGAATTTTTTAACATGGGTTCCTATGGAACATGTTCACATCAATGCCTTTTTGTTTCTCTGCATTTTTTGGAAAGGGTCAGGGACTTTTTTTCATGCAAAATGCAGCGTTTTGCATGTAATAGAATTCAATGGACAAGCATCAAAAACGCAAGTGCACCGTTTTTGCAGCGTTTTTGATGCGTTTTTGGTGCGTTTTTGATGCGTTTTTGCCGGGTTTTTTTAAATTTTTTTAAAAAATTTTTTTAAGACTGTAAAGAAAAACTGTAAAAAAAAAAAAAAAAAAAAAAAACCGCAAAACGCAAATCGCGGCAAAAACGCGGCAAAAACGCTGCAAAAACGCTGCTCAAAAACGTGGCAAGCATGAAAAAAAAAAACCTCCAAAAACGCTCAAAAGCAACATGCATAGGTGTGAATCGAGCCTAATACTATTTGGCACTATTTACACATATTTCAAGTTGTAAACTGTTGGCTCTATATAAATCCTGTATAATAATAATAAATAATAATAATTTGGCCTTTTCTGGATTTGAAAAATACAAAACCTCTTAATTGTAGCTGTTCGCGTTCTGATTAATACATGTGCTCTCTGTCCTTCGAATGTAAAGGACATATGCAGCTCTGTATACACACCAGTGTGTTTCTACAAGGAGGTCACCCAAACCGTTGAAGCATCACCAGAACACGCTATTGATATCCTTGTCAGCTAGAGATTAGCAAAACTCATGATTTCTGCCCTGTTACAGTAATTAGTCTTGTAATATTGAAACAGCACTAATCTCTACTGGCAGCTGCTCAGTTTCTGCATTCTGTCATATCTGACATTATAATAATGCTGTATATTTCCTAACCTATCTACTGGGAGCAATAAAGACCGAGGCAATTCAGAATGGCTGCACTAATTAGCTATGGCAAGACACTGAGTCGCGATAAACTCCCTGCTGGACAGACAAGCATTACACGGGATTGCGTGACAAAAGACATCATAAAAACTCCCAGTGGATGTGTTTCAACTCTGTGGGGCAAATGGCCTCGGGGCCTTGTAGTTATTTGGACAGAGTTAAGCTGGCCATATAGATGGATACTATATTTTTAGGTTCAACCAGCGGGCTCCATCCGCTCAAATAAAGCCTCGTACACACGCTTAGATTTGTGGACGACCGAACGTCCGTTTTTTTGTGGCATGCTAGTCTCATGTGGAAAGTGAAGAGGTTACCCACAATACGAATATTTTCGTATGACAGAATACAACGTCAGAAGTGACGTAACGTGTTGAATAGTTTTGTATGTATTCTTTCGTTTCTGAGCATGCCTAGTCTTGCTCTTACGATTGTTTTTTGTGCGAAAACCGTGCTAATGAAATGAAAATCGGACATTGAGTTCACATCCGACCAAAAATTTATAGTCTGCACATCCAGCTTTTGTCTGATGAAAAAGCGACATCGGCTGTCGAAAGCACCATTCTAAAATCGTCAGACAGCTCGTCGTAAGAATTTTTCATATCGTGTGTACGGCCTTAAAGGGTTTGTAAACCCACATCAACCTTCTGTCATGCAGTAGCCCCCCCGGACCCCTGTTTTACTTACCTGAACCCATTCTTTCTCACCCCAGGGACGAGCTCTAGCCGGCGTCTCGTGTTCTGATTGTATAGATTGATAGCAGCACAGCCATTGGCTCCTGCTGCTGTCAATCAAATCCAATGACGCGGGCGCCGGGGGGGGCAGGGCCAAGTCCTGCTGTCTGTGTCAATAGACGCAGCAGCAGGACACGGGTGTCCCGAAGGAGAGAGCTTGTCTGATGGGGAACTCAAGAAGAGGAGGAGCCATGAGCACTGCTGAGGGACCCCAGAAGAGACAGATCGGGGGCCACTCAGTGCAAAACCAATTGCACAGAGGAGGTAAGTATGACACATTTGTTATTTTAAAAATAAACAAGGGTTTAGTAACCATTTAACCACTTGCCGACCAGCCGCCGCGGTTTTACTGCGGCAGAATGTCACAGCTGGGCGAAACGACGTTATGTAACGTCGCTTCACCCTGTGGCCACTAGGGGCGCGCGCGCCCGCTGCTCTCCCCCCAGAGACGATGCGAGTGCCTGGCGGTCGCAATGACAGCGGGGCTCCCGCGATCGCTCATGCCACACCGAGAACCGGGATCTGTGTGTGTAAACACACAGATCCCGGTTCTCTGAGTGGAGAAGAGACTGATCAGCTGTTCACAAAGTATGAATAGCGATCTGTCATCTCCCCTAGACAGTCCCATCCCCCCTTCAGTTAGAACACAGAGAGGGAACACAATTAACCCCTTGATCGCCCCCTAGTGGTAACCCCTTCCCTGCCAGTGACATTTTTACAGTAATCAGTGCATTTTTATAGCACTGATCGCTGTATAAATGCCAATGGTCCCAAAAATGTGTCAAAAGTGTCCGATGTGTCCGCCATAATGTCACAGTCCTGATAAAAGTCACAGATCGCCGCCATTACTAGTAAAAAAAAAAAAAATGCTATAAATCTATCCCCTATGTTGTAGACACTATAACTTTTGTGCAAACCAATCAATATAAGCTTATTGCTATTTTTATTACCAAAAATATGTAGAAGAATACATACCAGCCTAAACTGAGAAAAAATTAGCTTTTTTTAAAAAAAAATGGGGATATTTATTATAGCAAAAAGTACAAAATATTGTATTTTTTTCAAAATTGTCGCTCTTTTTTTGTTTATAGCGCAAAAAATAAAAACCGCAGAGATGATCAAATACCACCAAAAGAAAGCTCTATTTGTGGGGGAAAAGGACATCAATTTTGTTTGGGTGTAGCTTCGCACGACTGCACATTTGTCAGTTAAAGCGACGCAGTGCCGAATCACAAAAAATGGCCTGGTCATTCAGCAGCCAAATCTTCCGGGGCTGAAGCGCTTAAGGTGGATAGAGGAATCACCCTGATGAGGCATTGTATTTTGAGAGCAGGACCTGACTCTGTCACAATACACTGTGGCTGATTGACAAGAGTTTTCCAATATGTCCGCTGAACAGAAGTCAGTGAAACAATCGACTCCTGTCTGGGACGGCCGTGCACTGATGTAAAGTCAGCCGTTCCCTGCTGAATTTTGATCAGTCTATGGCGGCTACATTACAACATCCATGGCAGGGATAGGTGGCAGTGGCCAATTCATATAGGGTGAAAAGCTTCAGGTGTTTTCTATTCAATGTTTCTTTATTAAAATGAAGGGGTTAGTACAATACTACAAATTGGTAAAGCCATATACAATGAGTCCCAGATCTGGAAAATAACATTATTAAATACGCAAATGGTCGGTTTGGGAGGGGGTAAAAAGCAAAAAAGGGGGAGATGTAAATAAAATAATCAACTGAACCAACAAAATCCAACATTAAAGAGTAGAGAATATAGAAATCATCAGTTAAACATTATACATTTTGGGTTGGACAACCACAAGGACCAGGAAGTAGAACTTTTTTTTCTTTTCACAGGATAAGTTATTTAATGCAAGTAACCTTCCCATTTCACATTGCTGAATCCGATTTACTATGCTAAGTTGGGATATGGATTACCATAGTTTAAAGTGGAGTTCCACCCAGAAATGGAACTTCCGCTGTCCGGATTCCTCCCCCCCTCCGGTGTCACATTTGGCACCTTTCAGGGGGAGCAAATATCTGTCTAATCCAGGTATTTGCTCCCACTTCCGGGCATAGATCACAGCAGTATCCACGGTGATCTACGCTATGTCCGGACCCTCCTCCGTCCCCCCCCCCCCCGCTGTCTTCTGGGTCCCAGAAGACAGCAGGGACCACTCAGAATGTGCAGCATGACTCACGCATGCGCAGTAGGGAACCAGGCTGTGAAGCCGCAAGGCTTCACTTCCTGATTCCCTTACTTAAGATGCCAGCTCCTCCACCCGGAGCTGAGGGACAGGTCGGCTTCGGGTGAGGACATCGCGGGCGCCCTAGACAGGCAAGTGTCCTTATTATAAAAGTCAGCAGCTGCAGTATTTGTAGCTGCTGACTTTTCTTCTTTTTTTTTTCAGGCGGAACTCCGCTTTAGGTTTCGCTGCCAACAGTAGGTAGGTGATGATGGGTCTAGTGTTGGGAGAAAGTTGTGGAATTACCTTTAGGTATTTTAGATGATTGTGTGTAGGTAGTGAATTTATTGTAAAGTGTGGGCAAAGTATAGATATATGATAGCTGATTGGCTTCTGTGGAAGCTGTAAATCATTGAAGTGGCCTGAGCAACAACAGCGATGACCGTGGTCTTCTAGGTGCTGTGCCAGGTGATTGTCCTTTTGCATAGTTACTACAGGCGGTCACTTACTTGGCATGGCCATCATTCATAGAACATTATACTTTTTTTTTAAAGAATCATGTTGTAACCGTCCCTTCTCTCTACTTCATCTATTCAGAGAATATGTTGCGAAAAATGCAAGGCATTCTCTAAATGGCATTAATGCCAAGGGAGCGAACCTCTGTGGTTACTATGCAGAAGGGCAGCCAACCAACACAGCACCTGGAAGACTATGACCATGACTGTAGTAGGTCAGGCTGATGGCGGGATCACTGTGCCTCCTCTCCATCTTGTCCAATCAGAAAACGCTTTGCATACAGTGAGGAAAATCATGCGAGGAACCTCCAGTGTTTCCTTTGCAGAAGGGCAGCCATCCAGCTCAACACACGGAAGATCACGGCCATCGATGAAGTGGTTCAGGCTACTACAGTGATTTACAGCTTCCACATAGGCCAATCAAGTAGCACTTATGCCAAGCTGGACCAATGCAAGTATTCAAAATATATAATCTTTGGAGCTCAACTTTAAAAAGTTCTGTAAACATGATTTAGGTGGCAAATTATTAGAAAGTTAAGGTCAAATGAACCAACGCATATTTGTAGCCATCAATGGCGTCTATATACAATAGGGTCAGACTGCAAATAGCCCGGCAGGATCTTCTTTTATATATATATACATGATCCTTTCTTTGACCTGCTCATCAGTTGTATTGTTTTGCCAGGATGAGTCTTGCCCTGGTAAAGATGACACAATATTAGCTGAGAATTTAAGGAATGTGCTAGAAGCAAGGAAAACTGGGATAATTACACTGAGGAATGGACAGTAATGTTTTTGGTTAGATCTTGCTAGAAAAATCTGGAAAAAACAGGTTGCAATAGAGAAAATATTTGAACACTGATTACACTGAGGAATGGACTGAACAGTAATGTTTTTGGTTAGAACTTGCTAGAAAAAGCTGGAAAAAAACAAGTTGCATTAGAGAAAATATTTGAACACTAATACAATTCCAAGAAGGAATTGTCTGAGCGAAAGTAGCAAACACTCACTATTTTTAAAGTACAGAAGATGACTAAAGGAATGAAGAACAAAACGTGTAGGTGGAGCGGTGATCATTGCTTCATTAAATGTTTATTCATCGATGCAGATGGGGAGAATTTATTAGTACACAAAGGATAAAACTGAACTCTGTCCCCCCCTGGCTTTCCCAACCCCCTGTGTGCACGCAGATGTGCTGCAGGGATCAGGTCCAGAGAGGACTCTGCAGCACATCTGCGCATGTGCCAGTTTCCCAGCCATATGTGCATGCACAGGGGTTTCCCATGCACATGGAAAGACTTCTAACAGGGAAGTCCGAAAACCTTTCCTGTGTCCTCGTGCGTGCGCAGAAAGTTGCTTGTGTGTGCGCAGATGCACTGATTGGGCTCTGCCAGGACCCAAAGGTTGGGCAGAGCCCATGGGCACATCGGCGCATGCGCCATAATGGTATCACCTGAGGGGGGAGGGGTCAGACTTTGCTTAAATAGAACAATCATTTCACATGATCAAATAATTAAATGCATGGGGTTGATTTACTAAAAGCAAATCTACTGTTCACTTTGCAGGGGGATTTATACTTTGCAAGCGGATTTTCATTAGGGTTTAGTCAAATGAGGTGAAGGTCGACTCACTTCCATCATCCAATCACGTGCAAGCAAAAATACTGCTTTTTTATATTCCCTGTATGTGATTGGGTATTCTTTGTAAATTATAATTTCACCACATTTTCTAAGCTCTGAGGAAAATTCCAATGCAAAGTACACCTTTCGTTGCAAAGTAAACAACCTATTTTTCTTTAGTAAATCGACTCTTTTGCTCTACACAACTAAACCATAAAACCTAATTTAAATGTGTATGGGGGGGGGGGGAGGGGGTAAAGCCAGCCACAGTTTGTTTGAATCTCAGCCGGTTCAGCAGGAACTGGCTGAGATTCAAACCATCTATGGGCAGGGTGATTGTACCTAAGTCGGACCATCAATCGACTTGGGTACAATCAGCATGTCTGATTTTTAAATGAGAATTGAGTGATTTTCTTTCCACTTATGCCACTTATTTTCCAAAAATATTTTCCATGTATTGTTCAGTAGCACAGTGTCCCTCTCACCGCTCATAGTCAATGCTCTCTATAGATAAAAGCCACCCACTGAATATTGTCATCTGACCAATTCCCACTAGACTCCTGCTTTCACAGCTCCTTCCTATAAATATTCTGGATGCTCCTTTATCAGAGTCAATAAATACCCTGGATTTGGACCAGATGATAGCACACCCGAGGCATAATGTGTTGTTTAACATTACTTGAATACAAAAAGATGTGATAATGTATATATAATTGTAAACTTTCATTTTGATAACCAAATACTTCAACACAATTACTGGCTGTCTCCAACTGATGAGGTCAGCCGGGATTGTATACCTGATAAGCATGTGGTTTTGATTTTTTAGAAGTGAGAGTTTTTAATCATATTAAGTTTGGAAGTATACCACCATTATTGCTTTTTTTTCTTTCTGTAAATGGTATTAATTGACAGATTTTTTTTTTGATGTTACAGACATATAGTCATGCAAACACCCAACTGCACCCCTCCAACTCACAATTACCCTCTTTTAATTGTTGCCCTTGATCAGGGCCAGTGCCGTGCTACCACTAGGCAAACTAGGCAGCCGCTTAGGGCACATGGCTGCCTAGGGTGCCCAGCCATTGGCATTCCTACTCTCTTCTCTGTGCAGCAAGCAACTAAGTCTTAGCATCAGCAGGCAGCCACCGATTCCTTCGCACATAGTGTCAGAGGCACAGCGGCAGCGGAGGACTGTGTCTGTGTCCCGACTCCCGAATGAATGGAAGTAAGCAAATATTCATTGATGGGCACTGGTGTGGCTGCATTGATGGGCGCTGGTGTGGCTGCATTTGATGGGTGCTGGTGTGGCTGCATTTGATGGGCGCTGGTGTGGCTGCATTTGATGGGCGCTGGTGTGGCTGCATTGATGGGCGCTGGTGTGGCTGCATTGATGGGCGCTGGTGAGGCTGCATTTGATGGGTGCTGATGAGGCTGCATTGATGGGCGCTGGTGAGACTGCATTGATGGGAGCGCTGATGAGGCTGCATTGATGGGAGCGCTGATGAGGCTGCATTGATGGACGCTGGTGAGGCTGCATTGATTGGCGCTGGTGAGGCTGCATTGATGGGCACTGGTGTGGCTGCATTTGATGGGCGCTGGTGAGGCTGCATTTGATGGGCGCTGATGAGGCTGCATTGATAGGCGCTGATGAGGCTGCATTGATGGGCGTTGGTGAAGCTACATTGATGGGCGCTGGTGAGGCTGCATTGATGGGCGCTGGTGTGGCTGCATTTGATGGATGTTGGTGAGGCTGCATTTGATGGGCGCTGGTGAGGCAGCATTTGATGGGTGCTTCATTAAAAAGGTGGGGTATACATGGGCAGGGCAAAGAAGGTGGAGTCAGGGGTGGAGCCAGGGGGGGGGCAAAATGAGGTTTCGTCTAGGGTGTCAAAAATCCTTGCTCCATTCCTGCCCATGATGATTGCATCCTGCCCCGTTACCATCTTTCAGCTCTCTTTACATACTGAATAATGGGACTACCTGTGGACTTCTTGTCTCAGTGACCTCTATACATAATATATTATACAGTAGAGTGCTAGAGTTGTTAGGATAACCTCTATATGCTTCACAGCCAATTCAAAAATTGATACTGAGGTTGATATACTAAAAGGCTGTTTAGTTTGCAAGGGAAGTTGTACTTTGCAAGGGAATTTTCCCTAGAGCATAGCGAATGTGGTAAAATTTCACTTTGCAAACACCCAATCACTTGCAAGGAAAAATTAAAAAGCTGCATTTTGCTTGCAAATGATTGAATGATGGAAGTCAGAAAAGCGTCACCTCATTTACTGATCAGCACAGTCGTAGTCCAGTCACACTCCTTCCAGCTTACAAGCTGACAGCCTGTACAGAGGAGAGGTATGGGCTGAAAGCTGGAGAGAGAATGTGCAGGAGCCTGAAATTGCACCCACAATCTGCTGATTGCGGGTCCAATACTTTGCAGGCACCTGTTTAAAATAAAAATCAAATTGCATTCATTATTTTTTGTTTTAGCTTTTAAGGAATCATGGACTGCCAGCAGAGAGTGAACAGATCACCCAGATAATTATTAAAGTATGTGCTGATTAGGTAACATTATGATAAAACCACAGCTAAACATGATTTTGTATTTAGGAATCCATCAATTATAGCTTTACATTTAAGAACAGAATTTTGCAATCACTCTTATCTGTTTATAGAGCACTTAGGAGATATGTAAAGCATGAAAATAAACAGGGTACATTCTGTATATGAAGGAGGTCAATGTTCCTAAATATTCCAAGACATCTTGGTAGATGTTTTGTGCTGTTCAGTCTATCCTGCGTGATGTCAGATTAGTAGCCAAAAAATATCAAATGGTCTGATTCTGCTTCCAGCCTAATGGCCCGTACACAAGATCCGAATATTGTACGACAGATCGTCTGACCTTTTTCGTTTAATAGTCACAAGTAGAAATTGAATAGGTAAATAAAGTCACGAAAATTCTTGTACGACAGAATATAAAATTGGAAGTGATGTCATGTGCTGTAATATATTTGTATTGTATTTTTGGACGACAACTATACTGACTAAACGGAAAACATACGATCTGGTATCGTACGAGGAAAATTTTCGTGCTTGTCCAGTTTAATAATATCGGATGAACTGTCGTGATCGGCTCTCGAAAGTAGCGTACACACGATCCGAAAATTGTACGATTCTTCCTCGGACGACAGTTTTCGTACGATATTCGGATCGTGTGTACGGGCCATAAGGCCGGACATAGACAGTGTGAATTTCTTTCTTGCAACCATGGGCTGCAGGAAAGAAATTTGCATGATTTCCCCATCAACACAGGCAGTGTTGACAGGGAATCCCTCCTTCTGAGCTATTGTCTTCTCCCGGCGGGGGGAACCTGTTCCCGCTGGGGGAAGACAGTGATTATCGCTAGAGGTTATAGCAGCCTCTAGCGATAATCGCAAGCAAATCTGGCAGGCTGGTTGTACCCAAGTTGGTCGGTCAACTTGGTACATTCAGCATGCCCATTAATGAAGAGAAGCAAAATGATACCCCAGCTCCACTGCCAACATGATGATCTATGAACTGTGATCCGGTGCTCTAGTCAGGACGTTCAGGCCCCAAAATTCAGCACTTGAATCAGAAAAGGGCTGGCGACACGGATGCTCTTGAATAAAAGACCTTTATTGGGTTACATGGGTACAGGCTACACTGACGCGTTTCGGCTAAGAAGCCTTAATCAAAGCATGCCCATTAATGTTTCGAATCTCGGCCAATTCCTGTTGAACTGCCTGAGATTCGAACCGCCCTAAGCAAATCACAAGCAAACATGTAGCCAGACATTGGTTCCATGAAGGTTTCCATGCAATATGATTTATTTTACACTGAACATTCAATTCTTCCAGGTTAGAATTGTTGTTTCACAGAAACACAACTGTGCCTCCCAATGTATGTCTGAGCTCTATTAGAGGTATGATGTCTTATTTAAAGTGATCCAGTGACCTTTTTAAAAGATTAAAAAAATATACATTATTTGTTAAGCAAACAATTATTACTCACCTCTCTCATGGACAGCATTGCTGAACTCTGCAGGGCTGAATAGAAAAGGTTGCTGAAAGATCTTCAGCATCTGCCACATTTCCTGGTGTGTCAGACCCTGGTCCCCCTCTGCACCCTGTGGCTTCCTCTGCTGGTCCGTACATCGCTACTATATCCTGTAATGGAATAGGGCAGCCTTTTTCAGCCAGAGTGCCATGACACCCTGGTGCCTTGGCAAAATGCCAAAAAATGTCCTCAAATTGCCCAGAAATGATCAACAAGCCACAGGTGGTTCAAGCCTGCCTTTTTTGTTACACACACGGGTTCTTATTGCACAGGATTATAACCTTGGGCACCGTGCACACCAGCTATCAGCTTCCTAACAACTGATGCCATCATAGGTTGGTAATGAGGACACTGCGCATTTGAGGAAGTCCTTGTTTGTCCCTTCCTTGCCCATCTCTATCAGCACTGGGATCACATTAACTGAATGAGGAAGAGAAACTGAATGAGAAGAGAAGCCCTGGAATACTACTGCTAGTGTGCAAAGGTATATTGCATCACTTCTAATATAGGTTGTCCTACATGTGTGGATACTGCATTATGAAAAACGATTATTTTAGTTTTATACACTTTAGAATGGGGTGCCTAGAGATTGTGCATCGTTTTAAGGTGCCTTGACTGAAAAAAAGTTTGAGAAGCACTGGACTGGAGGTCAGCTGATGACATCACAGTGCACAGCAGGGAATTCAAATCACTGTCCATATCTGGCAGACTTCGCCTCTGTAACATTCCACAAAGTATGCCCCTTCTTAACCAATGAAACTACCAAGATACTCATTTGCTCCCTTGATATTGCTAATTTCGACTAATGCAACTCCCTTATCATTGGCCTACCTCATGAATGCTGCTGCCAGAGTTATCCACCTTACCGACCACTCAGTGTCATCCACCTTACCTCTCTGCCAATCCCTCCACTGGTTTCCGATTGCCCAAAACACTATCAACACTAACAACATACAAAGCCATCTGCAACTCTTCCCTGAGCTGCATCACCAATCCGCTCTCAAAATATCACCTAAACTGTCCTTCTGCTAATTCCAACGCCTCTTGCTTGCTAGGTCCCTTGTCTCCTCCTCCTTTCATGCTCACCTCCAGGACTTCTCCAGAGTTTCTCCCATCCTCTGGAACTCTTTACCCCAATCTGTCTAGCTATCTCCTACTCTGTCCATATTTAGGCGATCTTATCTCTTCAGGGAAGCCTGCAGGAGATAAGATCTGCCTAACAACTGAACTTTTATTTCTTCATCAACCTATCCCTAGACAGTTATTGCCTTTTGTATCACATGCCCCTGCCTTTAGATTGTAAGCTCTCATGATCAGGACCCTCTTGTGTTGAACTGTATTGTAACATACTGCCTCACTTTATATTGTAAAGTACTTCACAAACTCTTGGTGCTGTATAAATCCTGTATAATAATAATGCTTACAGTGTCTGGCACTCCTGGAAATTAGTTTGGCAGCACAGGCATTGAGACAGCTGAGTGGTATGTGTTTGCTTTGCAAAGATTTGCCATCTTCATCTTATAAAAATGTTGACAGGGTCTCTTTGAACACTTACCCCACCCAACACCAGAGCATGAAATATTATGACTTGTAGCTGCTGATTAGAGAGATTTCGGAAATTCCAGAATATTTCACCCAATCAGCCAGAGCAGTTACTCATTCTGCAAGACTCTTTTGACATTTCATATTGTGAGCAAACCATGATGGCCATCTGATGGCAAATATGATTACAGGTAACTCGAGTTGGAACATTTTAAAAGTAAAACTTGGTCTAAGAATATAAATTTAAACTCAATGGTTTTTACATTTCCTTTTTACAGCATTCAGAATAAAGATCGGAAACTGCTGACCGAGCTCTAATTACAAGTACAAATTTAACTTAATCTTTCCGCACAGATTCCCATCTGTTCAATTAAATTTTTTCTCTAACTACAGAAATATCCATAACAGCATGAAAGTATCTGGATATTTAAATGTAGTGTTACAAGGTGTTATAAGCAGGTTTATGGTTACAGGCTCTAGCCACTGGGAAAGAGAGGAGTAGTTAAGGCATCGTGTCCAAATCAGCTTGTAATGTGGGAAATGGCAGACGGGGTAATGATCTAGAACACGTCATGTGGTCCGTGCACCTCCTCTGCAGCTGCAGTACCCCCCTTGTCTCTGTCTCTACCTTGTCTCAGTAGTCGACAGCAGAGAGGACAGAACTCCTTCTACAGATCCTGCCCCTCTGCAGCACCCCCTTGTCTCCCCTGGTCTCAGCATTCAGCAGACTCTGGCAGGAAAAGTTTTCATCTTGGCATTCCAAATCGCAGAAATCGCTATTCAAAATAGCAGCAAATCGCAGGACGCCCGTGCGTTCCCTGTCACTTTCAATAGCACCCCAAATGCGATTCGATTTTGTCACGATTTGCAGGGCGACAATTGCTGTAAAATCATGCAAAAGAAGAGCTTCTTTTGGGTGACAGGCGTCCCGCAATTCTGTTTGTGTGATTTTACCTTGATTGTCTCCTGACACGTCAAGCTGTGAACGGAGCCTTAGACCGTGCATTTCTGCTTCCCAGCTCTGCCCCCAGCTTCCCCAGCAAGGGAGGGTGGGAGACTCTTGACTTCTGATTGTTGTGTTTGTGGGGGCACTCTACATCTGATGTAAAGGGGGAGTAGGATGCTCTGGACATCTAATCTTGCAGATACAACTAGCCCTTTGAGGGTAACCATATTGCTGATGCAGTCTCTGATTCAGGGACTTTTATACTGCCACCTACAGGAGGATCTGGACGCTGGCAAAAAAACAATGACCATCCTGGTATTACCCTTCCCAGTTCCAACTTGCCTCCATTTTTTAATAGTGCCTGAGGAGGATGGACTCTTTTTTATACCTCTTTTAACCCTTTTTACTAGCCATGTTTTCTTTTTCTCAATTTTTTTTCATTCAAGGACTTTCTACTAGCAGCTTGAGCTGATTGTTTTTTGCAGCTATCCAGATCAGTGTGTCCTCAGAGCAATAGCTTTGAGGGCTGTACCTAGACCCCACTGGACTGGATGATTGTCGGGCCTCTGTGTAATGGGACCCTTGGGCACTGCAATGTGGTGATTTTCCGACCTTTGTGTAAGTTAGCCACAGAGCGTTTTCTGGGTCCAGCGCCATGGCACGACCTCTGGTGTGACCCTGTCTCTGAAGACTTATTTATGAGTATGTTGTGTGGACGGAGCAGTCATAGCTATTTTATTTATTAAACCATTGGTAACAGTTATTTTTCCTATTTTCCATTGGTTTCCATACGTATGGGTCTGATGGAACAGTCAGAGCTATTTTATTTGATAAAACCATAGGTCACCATTATTTTTCCTATTTTTCCATTGGTTTCCATGAAATGAAGATCTGCATCACTAGAGTTGTGTTGCATGTGCTCTGTTCCTGCCATTTAGCATCAGGTAGCATTTTCCTGTCAATGCTTCTATTTGTAAGAAAGACCCGGTTCCACCTCAATGAATCCTTGCTGCCCCTACAGCTGTTTTCTGAAGCCGATCATGAGTACGTAAGGTTTTACCTTGTCTTCTGAGCTAAGTTGTCCCTACTAAGCAGTGCAACATGTTTGATCTCAAGGTCAACACAAGGGGTGCATTCCTGCCATATCAGTGTCAGGAACCATAAACCAGGCGGGGACAATAAATACAGTTAAAATCACATCTTTAATGAAATAGCAAAAATAATACAGTCCAGGAATGTAATCAAAAACATAAGCCAGGTTTGGATGCCAGAGCTGGCAATCAGACGAGCCGGGATCAGGAAGCCAGGAGTCAGCAAAGTGAGGAGCAAAATCAGGAACAGGTAACAGAAGAGAAGTCAGCCAGGCCAAGTCATACACAGGAACACAAGCAGGAACACACTGAAGGTATTAACCATGCAAGGGTAAGGAGAAAATGAGCTAAGCTGCTTAAATAGCCAAAAGGGGCTGGCTGTAGGCTGGACTAATGAGGCAGGTTAATGGTAACCAGGTGAGTCACTGTAGAAACAACGAGTGGCTGGTAATTAATTGACAGCTAAGCAGCTTTGAGCACTGAAAGAAAAGAGCTGCCAAGTGGTATAAAATTAAGAGATGTGACCCGATTATTGTGACACCACATCCATTAAAAACACAAAGGAACAAAAAACAAAGCATAGGACTTTATCGGTTGCCAACTGTAATCCCAAGTAGGAAAAAAAGCGGACGTCTAACTCACCTCCTGTGAGGTAATGGAGGTCACAACCGGGTCCAGTATGGGAGAACTCATTTTTTAAGCATCCGATGGGATAACTGCATGTGGGACAACATAGAGCTCTTCGCCCAAAGCATCAGACGGAACCCACAGATCAGAGTGATCACCGGACAAGGACCAAACAGACAGGAGGTCAAGTGCTCACTCTACATGGACAACGTGACGGTGTTCTGTGCCAATTGGCGCTCCATCAACACACTCACCCAGACCTGTGAGGACTTCTGCAAAGCTTCAGGAGCAAAGGTCAACTGCGGGAAGTCAGAAGTCATGCTCTTCGGAAAGTGTTTCCTGCCTTCTTCTGCACCCATTCCTTTCAGCGTTAAAACAGACTTCATCAAAATTCTTGGAGTCTGGTTTGGAGCTGAGGGCGCAGCCCTGAAGTCCTGGGAGGAGAGACTGGCAAATATGCAACAGAAGTTTGGACTTTGGAGCCTCAGAGAACTCACCATCGAAGGTAAAACACTGGTACTACGCAGCAAGATCCTCCCTGTATTGCAGTACCTCATCCAGGCCTGGCCCCCCTGGGTTAACACCTGCAAGGCCATCACTAGGGCTGTGTTTCATCATTCTTCATCTGGAGCTCCAAAATGGACAGAGTGAAGCGGACGGTTATGTTTAAGGAACCTCTCAAGAGCGTGCCTGACATCGCCACTCTACTGAGGGTGTTCTTTGCTTGTAACTGCATTCGCAGGACTTTGGTTGACAGAACTTTGGACTCTGGCGGTAACTCCATGTCCCGTTTTTTCATCCTGCCTCTTGGATGGGACAAATGGGACAGTTCCATTCCCTACAACTGGGACACTCCTTGGTATTACTTGGGCACTATTAAGTTTATCAAGGAGCTGGGGCTGCATGGAGTTAAGCCCGACTTGTGGAAGCCAAAAACTATCCACAAGTTAATTAGAGCATCGGAAATTGTTGAGACTGTTCCAGGCAAAGCGGTCTGGAGGAATGTTTCTTCAAAGAAATTCACCAACAGGCACAAAGATCTGGCATGGATGGCAATCCAAGAGGGGTTGTCGCTCAGGACATTTATGCATGCCAGAAACCTGTGCAGATACAGGCACTGCCCTTTTTGTATCATCCAGGAGGAAACTGCTTTGCACGTTTTCTGGGAGTGCCCCTTTGCACAAGGCCTGTTGAGGGCCTTGGAACCTGAACTTAAAGAGGGAGTCCCGCGAAAAAACAAAAAAATTTAAATGTCAGCAGCTACAAATACTGCAGCTGCTGACTTTTAAAATAAGGACACTTACCTGTCTCAGGGTCTAGCGATGTCGGCACCCGAGGCCAAACCGTTGCACGGCTCTCGGGTGCTGCCGCTGCCATCTTCTGTAAGGGAATCAGGAAATGAAGCCTTGCGGCTTCACTTCCCGGTTCCCTAATGCGCATGCGCGAGTCGCGCAATCAGAATGGTCCTTGCCGTCTCTGGGACTCGTGTGTGTCCCAGCAGACAGCGCGGGGGGACGGGAAGTGGCGTAGACTGAGTCTACACCTAGAAGTGGGTGCAAATACCTGTATTAGACAGGTATCTGAACCCCCCTGCCCCCTGAAAGGTGCCAAATGTGACACCGAAGGGGGGGGAAGGGTTCCAAAAAGCGGAGGTTCAATTTTTGTGTGAACCTCTGCTTTAAAGACTTTGTGCCACAGACTGCAATCACACACTTCAGTGTGTTGAACAGACTCTTCTGTGGAACTCATTCACAGGAGGACATTGACAGCACCTGGCGGGTGCTATAGACCCTGCTCTGATGACGCCAGGACCATAGGCCACTAAAGCGGGAGGGGGGGGGAAGTTGTAGAGATCAGTCTAGCTGCGAGGAGATCATCTTTAAAGTAGATTTTCTTATTTTCTTGGTCTAGACTCCAAACTTTCTAAACAAAGGGCCAGTTTACTGTCTGTCAGACCTTAAAGCGATAATAAATCTTTGATTTTTCTAAACTAAAATAACAAACATATTTTACTTATTTGCTCTGCGCAATGGTTTTGCACAGAGCAGCCCCGATCCTCCTTTTCTGGGGGCCCCTCCTCTTCGGTGTGTGCTCCCCAGGGAAAGACGCTTTACCTGGGGCACCAGTGCATGCTTGCGAGCGAGCCGCCCAGTTTGCGTCTATTGACACAGACCAGGCGACTTGGACACTCCCTCCGTTTCCTCCCTCCGTTTCCTTGTCACAGCATTTGATTGACAGCAGCAGAAGCCAATGGCTGCCACTGTTATCAGTCTGTCCAATGAGGAGGGAGACAGCAGGGAGAGCCACTGCTCTTGTGCACATTGCTGGATCGGATCGGGCTCAGGTAAGAATAAGGGGGGGAGGGCTACTAGGCTCCTACAACACAGAAGGTTATTTTTTACCTTCATGCATAGAATTACTATGTTACCATTATTACTATGTCCCACTGTTGGTGTCAGATGAAGGCATGGTGCCTTATCATGGTGTCAGTGGAAGAAATAGTGCTTTATATCATCGAGAAGAACAGTGCCCCAAGGGCCGGATAAAGGCAAGCAAAGGGACACTTTTAGGAGTTTGGGGACCGCTGCCATAGACCAAAACAACCAATTAACCCTTGCAGTGCAGACACAGCCCCACTGCAAAGGATAGTTTTTTAGTTGCCCAGAGTTGGGCTTTAATATTCTCATTCAAATTTACCACGACCTACAATCGTGATCTAATGACATTTTTGGATGTTAAGCTGGAACGCACCCCTGATAATAAAATCTCGAGCACCCTCTTCCGAAAAAGCACGGCTGGCAACACAGTGTTGCACGCCGAGAGTTTTCACCCTACAACCTTGAAGAGGTCAATTCCATATGGACAGTACCTGCGTCTACGCAGGAACTGTTCGGATGATGCCCTCTTTAAACAGGAAGCTTACAAATTACAAACTAGATTGCTAGCACGAGGTTACAGCCGCTCCTGCCTACGGAAGGCATATAACAGAGCGGCTGTACAATGCCGTTCCGAACTCCTTTCCAAAAAAAGGTCCATAGATGGCCCTAACACCGGCCCCACTAGGATCATTCTACGTTTTTCCAGGCAACATCAGGTAGTCAGTAACATCATTCAAAAACATTGGCCCATACTGATGAATGATCCAAAAGTCTGTAACTTCATCTCTAACAGGCCATCAATTACCTATAAGCGCGCTTTGTCGCTAAGGGATAAACTGGTTCAAAGCGAGTTTAGGGATGAACAAAAAAGATCTAAACACTGTTCAATTTTGGGGTCTTTTCCCTGCGGACACTGTTCATTTTGCCAATACATCAGACGTGATAAAAACTTCCGTCTTCCAAATGGGGCACTATTCAAGCCTAAACACTTTACTAATTGCCAAACACGAGGTATTGTATACCTTATGTCATGTGAGTGTGGTGCTTACTATGTTGGTAAGACCAAGCAGGAATTCCATCGCCGGATGTCTAAGCACATCTATCACATGCAGATTGGCAACCACTATTTACCATTAGGCCGACATGTAGTGTCAGTACACAACTATAGAATGCCCAAAGTGTCCTTCACCGCTCTCGATCGGGTACATATACCAAATCGAGGCGGTGATTGGAACAAAATCCTGCTGCAACATGAACAGAAGTGGATATACAAATTAAATGCCACCTCGCCCCCGGGACTAAACGAGGCCATCTCATTTGCCCCGTTCCTAAAAGGGTTTGTTTCGGGCAAAACCCAGTAAAGTCTTTTTGGCCCTTTATAGGTAACATAGAGCAATCTTGTCTGTTATGAGCCCCCCCCCCCTTGTTCTATCTCCGAACATTCTGTTTTTGACTCCCTCCCTTTTTCCCTTTTTCCCTTTTTCCCTGGCAGTCCAATGGTATTTATCATATTTATATACTTTGAAAATATTTCTCCCCCTTTTTTTGCATATAATTTATTTTTTATATTTTATTTTTTATTCTTTAATATACGTTTTCCTCCCTTTTTCTTTTTATATATATATCTTTTTCTATATTCTATTATGTGTTTTTCAGACACCTAGGCATGCGAATTGATTCTACATATATGGATACCTCATGTTAATAATTTATAATTCTTTCTGCCAATTAATGTATGTATTAATATGGGATGATGTGTCCATATATGCGATGGACCGTTTATTCATATGTATTTTCCCTTTAACTTTATACATCAATTGAGCCTTGTGCTCTGCCCGCCCCCTTTATATGAGTTGTCATCTTGACCGCTGCTGCTGCCCTCTCATCAGGGTTCTTTTTCCCCAGATGTGTCTTCCCGGCAAGGTGGGGGGGGAGGGAGGGCTATCGGCATAGCCGGCGCCTGCCTCCCCCCTTCCCCCATTGGATACCCGGGCTGGTCCTGGCTATCACGGTGGGGATTTCTCCCTTGCCGGCGGCGTTCGGGGACATCCCCGGACGTTTCCGCTCACTGCGCATGCGCGGGGCCCCGCGCGTACCACGTGATGCGGACGCGTCACGCGATTGCGACGGCGATGACGTCAGCTGACGGAGTTTCGACCCGCCCCGAACGCCGGGGGGGCCACACGAGGCTGCCATTCGGCCGCCATGCCCCCCAGCGCGGCTTTCTCCTTCGGTCTGATCGGATGGGGAGGTGGCTGCACCTGTCGCTAGTCAACCCTCGTCGGATACACGCCCCCTATCTGGGGCATATATACCCTCTCACTCTTCATATCTCATTCCCGATCTTTCCGTCTGGTTGGTGGTTTCTCCAGCAGTCTCACCCTGTAAGTATACAATATGATAATTTGTTTCCGCACTGCCGCTGCCCATATTGATATAATACTCGGTCTATTACAATGACCCCATACCTACTTTAAATGCCTGAATGTATACAATACAATTCTTTTTACTTTATACTTTCAGACTTGCTAAATGTCAGCTTGGACGGGCGTTCACTGAGCCCAGTTCAAAGGTGTGACCAATCCCGGGTTAGGTCACAAATGATTGCAAGCACATAGGGCTACGCAGTGCGGTTTTTACATGTTATCTTCACTTGTTCATTAGGTAATATTTTTTATTCACCTGGTTTCCCTACACGTGGGCACTTTTTCACCAATTATTCCTTTGCTGCACCCACCCATCACCCATTTCTGCACTGCATGACATACTTTCTGTGTGTTCACTTTCCACACATTTTTGCTGCACCCACTAGGGACCCACGGTCTGTCACACTTTTCCTAACACTTCACCCAATTGCCACCCCCCACCACCAGCATTGATTAGTCTATCCATACCCCTCACCCATATGGCTGAGGTGTTTCTACAAAACTAATTTCCTTTTTCCTTTACTACCCTGATATACGTTATGTATATATCTAGAGACTTTTTCCATATAAAAGTTAATTATAAATTATATGCATGGACATATGCATGGATATACATGTATGTGTATATAGATATATGTGTGTTGATTTTATACACACACACATATTCAGTACAATAAGGTTCTGACTCGCCCAATGGGTGTACACATGTATTTGTGATATCTTAAACCTGGGCTGATATATGGATATATTCTCTGGATTCAACTTTGGAGTGCATACAATGCATATTGTTCCAAATTGTCTTTTCCTTCTTGGGTTGATTGCTGCAGATGCTCTCCCCACCTGGTTGGCCGTGAAGTCCGTGCTACAGATAGGGGGCGCTTCATTGTGTGATCTCTCGTAAGCCGCATCTTTGGGACCTTCCCCTGAGATTGGAGGCTGTAGCGGTGGTACCATGGGATCTCTAGGGGAAAACGAATAGGCTATCCTTTGTTTTTAAGAGGACCTCTCTTACAGAAAGCCTCTCGCATAGGACACTCATCATTGGGTAATTATGTTATGTTAATATATGGCATATCCGTTGTGAAATTTATATATCTAATTTTTTCTGACATATATACCTTTACTGTACAATTTTAG
The DNA here is from genome assembly GCF_042186555.1 of Aquarana catesbeiana. Taxonomy (NCBI): domain Eukaryota; kingdom Metazoa; phylum Chordata; class Amphibia; order Anura; family Ranidae; genus Aquarana; species Aquarana catesbeiana. Next base: position 46,828,447 of record NC_133326.1, on the reverse strand, counting down.
CAGATTGACCTTTGAAGAAGACCTGGAACTTATAGGTCGAAACGCGTCAGGTCCATATCTCTAATACTGTCAATGTACAAACAATATCATTATGAAAATGTGCCTATATTGCATGCACTGAGTGTCATTAGATTGTACACACTCTGTATTGGAGCTCATTTTTTTTAACCTATGTGTTTAAGCTATTTTTGTATAATAAAATTTATTTTTACATACATTGGCCTACCACCTTCTTTTGTGCTGCCTAAAAACCCCACTGGGGAACTTCTTTCTCTTTTTTTGTCTTGATCAATAGGGGTGAGCAGCACTTCTTCCCCTCCCCCGTGTCTATCCTTTTTCTTTTTTAATATTCTCATTTAACCTTTAAATAAAACATACAATAATTGTTCTATTTCATCACCTCTGTCCAGCTTCAGTGAATTTGGTACTCCAGAATTTCAAATAGTTCCGCTAAGAACACAGAGCTCAATAGCAGCATCTTGGATTATACCCACAGCTAAATGAGCACTCATCAAATGCTGAGATATTGTTTGGGTTTCTAATTAGGAATCTCAGCTTGCTCCATAAACATTGTAGCACATAATCACTTTGTAATAAATATTTATTTCTAAAATATGTATTTATATAAGTAATAATAATAAACAATACAAAGTAAACGTTTATAAGGTTATAAAGTAAATAAAACAAAAATAATTTGACTAAAACTACAATAATTTCCCTATAATCTTAAATTAACCCTGAACATTAACACTAATGCCGCGTACACACGATCGCACATTCCGACAACAAAATCCATGTTTTTTTTCCAAAGGATGTTGGCTCAAACTTGTCTTGCATACATACGGTCACACAAATCTTGTCGGAAATTCCAAACGTCAAGAACGCGGTGACACACGTACAACGGCACAAGGAAAGGGAAGTTCAATACCAAATGCGCCACCCTTTGGGCTCCTTCTGCTAATCTCGTGTTAGTAGAAGTTTGGTGAGAGACGATTCGCGCTTTTCAGTCTCGTGCTTTTTCAATCGTTACAGCTCTTCAGTTTGTGGGTTCGTATCTGGTTTTCAGTGTGTGTAGTCATTTTGCATTTGTTTTTAAGTGCGTATTTTATAGTACGTATTTGATTTTCAGTGCGTTCTTGTCCGCTCGTCTCTGATTTTCCTTGTCAAAAGAAGTTTATTGAGTATACAATATTATAAAGATACATAAAGTAAGTTTACAAGGATCTATAAAGTAAACTCATTGTTTTACAGTAGGGATTATATAGGTAAATATCATGAAATTTCAAATATTAAACATTGGGTTCACGTAAACCTAAATTAAAGATATATATAATTTCCTTAGTTACTTTTGTAGGTATTTAAATGATTTATACCTACTATACATATTGTTTACAGGTAGAGTGTATATAGGTCAAATAAATTCTGATAATGAGCTTTAATCGTAAGGTGGAGAAAAGGAAAGAGAAAGAAGAAAAAGGGTAGAAAGGCAGAGGTATGGTCCACAAGGTTGTCCCGCTCGTCAGTTTATTATTCTTTTTAGTTCTCTTTGAAGCCTTAGAATGGGTGTCTCTGTAAGTCATTTAATATGTTACCATGGCAACAGGACAGAGTCATTGAAATTTGACAGGAACTGTTGTTTTATCCAAGGATGCCAAAGTTTTTCAAATTTTGGAATTTGATTTTGATCGATGGCTACCATCTTAGCATGGGACATTGTATTATTCATTCTGTGAATTGTTTCTGCTAGTACCAACGTAGGAGATTTCTATGCCTTGGCCACTGTTTGTTTTGCAGCCGTTATTAGTTGGATCATAAGTTTGAATTGAGAGAGTGTTAACCATTCCGGTTTTAGATTAAGTAAAGTTATATATGGATCTGGTTGTATTATTTTTTAAAATATTTTAGATGCAATCACCAAGACTTCCTTCCAGAAGGTTTGGATTACTGGGCACGTCCACCATATGTGTAAATGTGTGCCTATTTCTGGGCATCCTCGAAAACAAAGAGCTGAGGTATTAGGTGAATATTTTGCCACTCTAGCGGGTACAAGGTACCAGCGAGTTAGGACTTTATAATTTGTCTCCAGTGCTAAGATGTTGGGTGAAGATGACTTAGATGTGAGCCATATGTTAGACCAGTCCGTGTCTTCTAAAGTTCGTCCCAGGTCCTCCTCCCACCTCTGAACGTAAGAGGGTCTATTAAGATTTACTACTCCATATAATTGATTATAAAGTGATGAAATTGTACCTTTAGCAAATGGATCTTTTGTACAGATTGATTCAAAAATGGATAATTGGGATAATGGTGTATCCCCCTTTAGGAATGGTGTATAGAAATTTTTGATTTGGAGATATCTAAATATCTCAGAGTTTGGTAGATCATATTTTTCTCTAAGCGATGGGAATGAAAGGAATGATTTAGATGCTATGAAGTCATTTAGTGTCTGAATGCCTGATGTTGTCCAAGCTTTAAAAGAATTTGGGTAGATCCATGCCGGATAAAAGGCCGGATTTCTTATAAAAGAAAGGAGAGGATTGTGTGGAGATTGTAACTGATATTTGGTTTTTAGTTTATCCCAGAGAGATAAGAAGTGTTTAGTTATGGGATTATGAATTTTAAAGCGGTCTTTAGGATCAAGCCATAACAAGTTTGATATTAATAGAGGGTCATTTTCTGAAGCCTCTATAAATACCCATAATGGGATTTCCTGTTTTGCATGGTATTTGGACAGACTGGCCAAATGTGCTGCTCTGTAGTAGTTAGTAAAATTAGGGTATCCCAGGCCTCCTTTATTTTTGGGAAGATGTAGTGTGTGTATAGGTATACGTGGTTTAGAAGAGCCCCATATAAATGAAGTTGCTCTTTTTTGTACTATTCTCAAAAAATAGGAAGGAATTGGAATAGGGAGGACTCTGAATAGATAAAGCAATTTGGGTAGAATAGTCATTTTGATTGCATTAATCTTCCCTATCCAGGATAAAGGAAGTTGCGACCATTGTTTTATTAGATTTGTGATCTGTCTTAATACAGGAGGATAATTGGTTGAGAATAAGTCAGAATGAGATGCTGTTAAATGAATTCCAAGATATGGGATTGATTTTTCGGCCCATGTGAATGGGAGTGCAGCCCTAGCCGGGATCAATTCCATGTTTGTGAGCGAAATATTAAGCACTAGGCATTTCTTAGGATTAATCATAAGGCCGGATAGGGCTGCAAATCCATCAAGAGCTGGTATTAAGTTAGGACCAGAGACCTGTGGTGATGATAGAAAAAGTAATATATCGTCTGCAAATATACATAATTTGTGTGTAATACCTCCTACTTCAATGCTAGTTATAGTTTGGTTTGTTCTGATGTATTGGGCCATGGGTTCGAGTATAAGGGCAAATAATAAGGGAGATAATGGGCAACCCTGTCGGGTACCTCTTTCGATATTAAAGGCATCAGATTTTTATCCAGCATATTTTATATAGGCTTTGGGTTTATTATATAATGCTTTGATCCATGTTAAAAAGTGGGGTCCAAAACCCCATTTTTGTAATGAATATTGCATATATTGCCAGGATACTGTGTCAAATGCCCTCTTAATATCGAGAGATAGAAAACATAAAGGGATTTTCCGTTTTTTAGCAATATGTGCCAATAACACTGCCCTGCGTATATTATCGCCTGCCTGTCTATTTGGCATGAAGCCTACTTGATCTCTATGTATTAATTTTCCTATAATGCTATTGAGGCGTTTTGCTATTATTTTTGCTAATAATTTAATATCAAGGTTTAACAGAGAGATAGGCCGATAATTCACACAGGAAGTATCATCAGAAAGGGGTTTTGGGATCATACAAACAATTGCCATTAGTGTTTCTTGCCAAAAAGAATGTCCTTCTAGAAGTTTGTTAAAAGTTTCAGTGAGAATGGGAGAGAGTATTTCTGAGAATGTTTTATAGTATAAAGACAAGTAGCCGTCTGGGCCTGGTCTTTTGTAAAGTTTTAGGTCTTTTATGGTGTTAGCAACTTCATCTATAGTTATAGGCTCATCCAAACTGCTTTTTTGATTCTGAGACAACTCAGGTAAGGTTATTTTTGAGAAGAAGGATTCAGCCTCTGTAGGATTAAATTCACTGTTTGTCTTGTATAAAGTTGCGAGATGTGAGTGAAATTTATGGACTATTTTAACTGGATTACAAGTATAAACATTTTTTGATAATTTCAAACGTATTGGTTTGAAAGATTTGTTAGTTGAATTTAATGCCCGAGCCAAATATGTACCTGGTTTGTTTGTATTCATGTAGAAATTGTGTTTGGAGCGTTTGAGGGATTTATCAACTGACTCAGTGAGAAATAGATCGTATTCCAATCTAGATTTTTCCAGATGAGATTTTGTACTCTGAGATGGATTATCTTGGAATGATATGTAGGCTGCATTAAAATTGAGTTCTAGTTTTTTTGCTAGATTTTTGCATTCCCGTTTAAATAGTGCCATTTGTCTTTGTATTGTACCACGCAAGACAGGCTTATGAGCTTCCCACAGTGTTATTGGGGAAATGTCTGTTGTATTATTAATTGATATGTATTCCTTTAAAGCTTGTTCAATGGCCATCTGATGTAGTGGGTGTTTGAGCATTATGTCCGGTAAGTACCACGTTGGGTCATGCGCTTTTGGTATGGCTGAGGCTATAGTAGTGTATACTGCATTATGGTCAGACCACGGAATCGGAATTATATCTGATGCAATAATTTCTGGTATCATTCCTATTGTTAGAAAAATATGATCTATTCTGGTGAAGGTTTGATGAGGGTGCGAAAAATAAGTGAATTTCTTTTTCATTGGGTTACTTTCTCTCCACGAATCTACCAGATTGTATTTGGAAAGAAGTTGAGAAAAAGGTAATCTAGAGGTTATTTTGGATGGTGTAAAAGGTGATTTATCTAGAAATGGGAGGAGGACCTGGTTCGAATCCCCGCACATTATCACTGTTCCTATTTTGTGTGTATTAATCACTTGTAATATATGTGAAAGGAATGGTGTAGGTTGTTTGTTAGGAGCGTAGTAGGAAATCACCGTGATTGCTGTATCCATTATATAACCCATGAGTATCAGGTATCTACCTTCTGGGTCTTTAATTTCTGATGATAAGGTGAATGGTGTGGATCGGTGAAATGCAATTAGAGTACCCCTTTGTTTGGTACAGGCAGAAGCCGTGTAAATTTGTTGATAAAAAGGAGAAATATATTTTGGAGTAGAATCTTTGGTGAAGTGTGTTTCTTGGAGGCATACTATGTGAGCCTTCTTGTTATGGAAAGTACGGAAGGCTTTGGTCCTTTTTTGAGGGACATTTATTCCCTGAACATTCAGGGAAAGTATATTCAGTGGTGCCATGGCAACAGATCAAATAGTTTTGACTTACTTTTTATTATGCAGAGCTGACTGCGCAGATCAACCTGTGTGGACTGAAGAGATGAAAAGATAGAAAAGAAACCAGTGAATTCTGGAGTAAAGAGTAAACAAAAAACATATGAGATTAGATGATACATTGTATAAATTATTTTTTGCAAGTAATCACAATTTACCCGTGAAATAAATATCTCTCTCAGGGGAATAAGTGCCTTCGTCACACTCCCACATAATATGGCTGGGAGAATGAGGAGCTCTAATGGGGGTACACGGATCTTACGCTTACAGGAGAGAAGTGCTATGTCAAAAGACATCAAAATGATGATTCATTAATTGGAGTGCAGAATATAGTTTTTGTTGAAATTATTTATTCCAGGGTGGTTGTATATGGTTAGTCTTGCCCTAGGCTAAATAATTCAGTTAGAAAGGTACTGTTGATAACTTTGGTATTGATGAAGATAGTTTGAATTATTTTGGGATTTTAACCCTTTTAGAGTAAACAATTACATATTTTATTCATATGTAACTGTTTAGATATGTTAACTCATAAAATTGAGGTTGTATTGCTTCAGATTAGAATAAACAAAAACATAGTTCTAGGAACTAGTTAGGTAATAATATATTTGTTTTAAGAAAAGAAAGAAAAAGCTTCCATTACTTCTGGATTATTGAACATATTTGTCCTAAAAAGTAATAAATCTATTGTTATTACCTGAAAATATATAACTGAACAAGAATTTCCTTATTTCACTTATATATTCTAAGGCCATATGAATCAGAAGTAATAAGAGATATAACTGGAATGTAACTTGATCCCATACAGTGTGTGACTATCAGAATGCAATTACATTCAGTTATAAATACAGGTTTTTTATAGAGAACCATCTCTTGGTATAAAAAATGAAGAGATATCAGGAATTAGGATGTCAGTCCATTGAATCTTCTTGGTCCATGGATGATGTGGCATAACGGCCTCTTTTGTGAGAAAGATGATGCCATTCTTCTGCGTGTGGGAGTGTTACTGCTTGTGGGTTCTGTCAGATTTAATTTTAAAAGGGTTTGTTGTAGTTCATCTGCTAATCTGCTTCTGTAAATTGTACCTTGGTAGTTAAATCTGACTGAAAAGGGGAAGCCCCATTGATACATAATGTTGTGGCGTTGCAGTTCCATTAGTTGGGGTTTCATGGATCGTCTTTTAGTAAAAAAGTTGGGATAGGTCAGCAAAAATTTGATAATTGTGTCCTTGAAAATTAAGTTCCTTTTTTCTCTTGCAGCAATTAGTATTTGTTCTTTCGTTCTGTAATAATGAAATTTTGTGATTATATCACGTGGGGGTCCATCTTTCTTTTTGGTTGTGAGGGCTCTGTGTACTCTGTCCAGTTCTAAACGTTCAATAGGGATATCTGGCTTTAGTTCTTGTAATAGAGCAGTAATAGTAGATTGCAGGTCTGTCACAGTTTCAGGTCTTCCCCTTATGCGCAAGTTTGAACGTCTGGCTCTATTTTCGTAATCTTCGAGCTTAGTTTGAAGTATTAAATTCTCTTCTTTTAATTGTTCCAATTCTGTTATATTTTCTTGGGTTGTAATTTCAATTTCATCGATTTTTATTTCTAAGGCTGCGGTGCGGTTTCCCAGCTCTCTTATTTCTTTGGTTAGGCTGTTTGTTATTTGGTCTGAGGTTTGTTTTAAAGCCTTATGAAGCATCTTTTCAAATTGTAATAATATTACTGGGGATGCTGAGGAGGCTTGTGGAGAAGTTTGTGAGAGGATTTGTTCTGTATCTGACTCAAATAGAGAGTCTTGCTGTGACATTTTCTGTCTGTGAGAGCGCCCTGATGTTGTATATTGTGAGGTGACTGGAGCTGCTTTAGTTGCAGTGAGTGCCTGTGAGCTCTTTGTGAGGTGATTTTTATTTCTGCCACGGCTTCCTCCCAGTACCATATTTCCTGCCCAAACTTTCACAGTTTGTTCCCTGGGGGGTTCAAATGGATACCTTTTGAGCCTGCAGGCTCTGCTTTGTCCTTCTCTTCTCTCCTCAGCAGTGCGGAGCTCTAACAATGCATGTCTGCTCCGCTAGACTCCGCCTCCTGTACCCTCGTCTCTGATTTTCAGCTCGCTCTTCTCAGGCCTTTCTGTTTTTCAGTTCGTTCTGACCAGCCAACCATTTTGAAGGACCCTCACCCCGGAGGGTTTTTAACTACCGGCTGGCCAGCGCCGGAACAGTGGTGGAGAACGCTTTTGGGATAATGGCCAGATGGTTCCGCCTATTCGTTACGGCAATCAACATGGCGGAATATAAACTTAACCATATAATCCTTGCATGCTGCATTCTCCACAACTCTTTAAGGAGAAATTCAATGAACTATGTTGCCTCAGTTGGGCCTGAGGCCGGACTTCAAGAAGAAACCCTGATGGCGCTTGAAGCTGGCCATCCTGGCTTGCCCCCCCAAAGCGCCCGTGAAGTAAGACAGAAGTATGTCAAGTACTTTGCGGGTAGGGGGACCATTGATATGCCAGAAAATGTTTAAGAACCATTATCAAAATAATTTTTTTAGTTAAACTGAAATAAGATTTACTTAGATTTACTGCTTGTGTTTCTGTCTCCTAGGTTCTCCAATGGGCTTTTCTTTTTGGCCATTTTCTTCAATAGTGCAAATGTAATTTATTTGATACATGAAGTGACAATCTCTTCTTCAGCGAAATATTATTATGTTGTGGGTCTGCTACACACACACCTTGTTTTTGTTGTTAATGTATGTAATGCATTACTGATAAAAATATAAAGTGCACTTGTAGTGCAATGTGGATTTGCCTTTAGTAAATAACCCCCATTTCGGTGTAAACAACAACTTAGTCCAAAAAATGATATTGAGCCTTGAAAGAAGAAGCCACACATTGTTGAGTAGAAAATTTTTTACTCTGTGCACATTCACATGTGCGTTAGAAAAGGGTTTTTGCACAAACCAACATATTTTAGTAATACATTTTTTTGGACAGTACAAATAGCCTTTTTTGTGTTAAAACAGGCATGTTTAAAACCATAAAACAATACAGAATTTAGGAACTTACAAAGTTCAACTTTGACAAAGTGAAGGCAATATCAGACAATAAGGCAATATCAGACTTTAGTATGTCCAAACTGTGTTGATATTGCGTTCATCAGATGAGGTGATTTCACCCCTGTAAAAGTCAAATTTTGAAGATGCACACAAATTGAGAGTCAAAATGGGGATTTCCCTCCTGATCCCATGCCTAATGTCAACATGTGCTAGCTCCCATCATGGGGGATCAATGGATGTGTTTCTACTTTAGTTGCGAGGAAGGGGTTGCACCCCCAAAACGTGTACCTTGATATCCCGTGATGGCAGATAGCACATGTTGACACACTGTGTGCATCTTTAAAATTTGGCTTTCGAAATTTTGGAGGAAAGCTAGAAAAATGGAAAGAATTTTATAAATGTTGGTGTGTTTTCAATTCTGCCTAAAACATCAATGATGTTTTTGAGTCTTTTTTCCACATCATTGATGTCTTCCTTGATCTTCTGTAAATCCCAATTGCACACCATGATCTCCCCGATCAGGACTTGCACTTGCACTTGTGAAATATGTTTCTTCTTCAACAACATCCACATCACCTAAAAAAAAAAACACCATGTATTATAAATATGCAGGCATCCATCTATTACCTGAAGCTGTGGTCTCAGACACTTACCTGTTGTGGTCACTATTTTGCCCACTTCATAAACCTCTCCTTCCTCCACATCCTCTGGTTGTTGTTTTTGGATTTCCCCTTCTTTAGGAGGTTGGGGGTCCCTGGTGACCTCAGACGTCCTGAGTCTTTTCTCCCCTATGTGAATAAAATAAAGATATACTTAGCACACAGCTATTTGAGGCAAGAAATAGGAATATGAAACATTGCTTGGAAGTGTACAATTGTCTCTTTTGGCAGAGTTGAAAGCTGAAGACATGATTTTTTCCCTTTACAAAGGTGGAATACTTAGCTTTTTTGTTAAAGTATCACACATGTAGAGACCCCTAGTATCCACTGAAGCACCTGTGTGGGACACCCTAAAAAGTTTGTTCTGGTGTCCCACACTAGTGCTCCTGCGTCCAGATGTGTAAACAGCTGCTGAGTGTCCTCTCCTTACACTGAATCAAGTTTGCATTTCATTCTAGTTACAAACCCATCTAGACAACAATGTACTAAACTTCTTTTAAGACAAATAGGCATGACCAAATGTAGTTTTTTTTTATAATCAAAATTTTTATTTTTATTATAGACTTCAAATCTCAGTTCAATATTATACATTCTTGTATTTCCATAGTTTACACAGGAATAAACATTACAAGAAAAAACTAAGTACGAAGCTACCTTGTCGAAAGTTTACAAGTTATACTAACCCTTTCCCCCCTCTCCAAAAAAGGAAAAAAAAAAGAAAAAAAAAAGGTTGTTAATTCCCTCCTCCCTGCCATCCCTGGGGTAAGTCTGCTCTATCCCTTCCCACTCCATTTCTTCTACTTTAAAACATGTATTCTCCTACTATACCCTTCTGTGTCAAGATAAAAAAAAAACACCCCACCTACTTCCAAAGAGGCCACTGTTGGCCATGGTGTCTCATTTTCATTCACAAAATTAATTTTATGTGACAAAAAAAAGAAAAAAAATGGGGATTGTGCCATGTGATTAAATATTGATTATCCATAATTGTGTATAACAGCCTTCGTGGCCTAATTCCCCAACTCCCCCCCAAAAAAAAGGGATGATCCCCTGTCCTACTTCCACGTGTTTACCAAAACCATATAAGAGACCTCTTATGGCCGTAGTGTTAAAAATAATTATACCATGTCATAAAAATATTATCAACCGTATTGCATATAAACAAACTTCTTGACCCACTCCTCCCCCCCACTTTGAGTGCCAAACCCTCCACCCACCTTTCCCTCCCTCCCCTCACTACTTCCACATGACTTGACTCTCTCTCTCTCCTAGTTAGAGGCAGGCATCTCACTCCACACTGTCTAGGCAGGAAAAAATTGGCAGGGAGGCCGAAGAGAGAGGAGGGGAAAAAGAGAAAAAAAAGAGAAGAAAAAAAAAAAAGCAAAACACATAGATAGATCAATCCTGGTCAAGGTTCATAATTCAACTCTTTATTCCTCTATGGCTAAAACCATAAGCAACTATACAAGGGACCTTATGGATCCACTACCCCCCATCTTTCCATTCCCTGTCTCTTCTCTTAGCCCATCTCAGATGCACACTGTATCCAGCAGGGGCGGATCCGGGGGGGGGCAACGGGGCAATTGCCCCCCCCGAGAAATTTGTAGCTGGCGGCCTTGCGGGTGGGTGAGATAGCGGGCTGACCGGGCGGAGCGGTTTGCCCCATCATATTGCCACCATCAAAACTGCTCCATCAAAATTGTCCCCATCAAAACTGCCCCATCATATTGCCACCATCAAAACTGCCCCATCAAAACTTCCCCATCATATTGCCACCATCAAAACTGCCCCATCATAATTGCCTCATCAAAACTGCCCCATCATATTCCTCTATTATAAATCAGTACATGGTGTGTCTGTCCCCTCCCCCGGGCTCTGTAATCAGAACTGAGATGCTCAAGCCGCCTCCCCCACCGCCCATTATTGTGTATAACAGAAGCTTTGGTAACCATGGCAACAAAAGCAGCCCAGTACACTCTGTTTAATCAATAAAATTTCCTGAAATGACCACTAAACAAACAGCTTTTTCACAAAAACTGTAAAGGAATCAAACTGAAAAGATAAAGCCAGATAGCTGAATATTTTATGAACATTTTAAAGTTTGTTTGGCGTCTGTAGGTGAAAGTATGAAGAAGCTAAAACTTTTGGGAGCGGAAGAAGATTTTAAGGATTTGAAGCATGCTCTCATTGACTTCAATGTTAAAAAAAAGTGTTAAAAAGCTTAATATTATAAAAAGTATAAATGGTAGAAAAAAAGTCGAAAAAGTCTCATCATCAGCTGAAAGAGATGAACATTTTAAAAGTTGAATGGTTTTAATAGCTAAAGGAAGTATGCAGAAGTTACGCAGAGCCAAAAAACGTACGGAATAATATAATTACAATTAAAAATAAAAATAAATAAAAATGAATAACAATAGTGGGACTGCTGAAGCATTGCCACTAATTAACAAGGGACACCAACACCAACCTCCTTGAGGTTAAAAAATACAAGAAAATACAATGGTGTTGTGGTAACTTGACACAAAACGAAAGAAAAAATTATGGAGATCACAATAAAAAAAAAAAAAAGGGGGACCTGGATAAAAAAAAGACAAAAAAAAAAAAAAACACTATAACCAAAAATTCTAAACATTATTATGTAGATCTGACGAAAAAAAAAATTATTCATGAGATCACGAGAAATGATAAAGAAATCAGTTTTTCAGAACTCTGTGTGAATATGAGCAGCAAAACAACTTCATTATTCTAGCATTATGAAGAAGAAGAGAATGTGCTGCATTAAAGGATTTTCAAATTTGCAGTGTGACAAATATGCTACCTCCATTACAAATACTAGTTTTACCAGACCGAGCACTTCCGTCTCGTAATTGATTCAGAGCATGCGTGGAATGTCCAATGGAGCATACACACGGTCGGAATTTCCGACAAAAAGCTCACATTGAACATTTGTTGTCGGAAAATCCGACCTTCCGTACGTCGGATAACACTATAACCACTTGCAGACCTTGCCTTTTTCAGACATTTGTTGTTTACAAGTAAAAATCAGTATTTTTTGCTAGAAAATTACATAGAACTCCAAAAAATTATATATATATTTTTTTTAGCAGAGACCCTAGAGAAAAAAATGGCTTTTGTTGCAAAATTTTGTCATACTGTAATTGCACAGCGGTCTTTCAAATGCAATTTTTTGGAAAAAATGCACTTTAATGAATAAAAAAAACGAAAGAGTAAAGGTAGCCCAATTTTATTATTTAATGTGAAAGATTATGTTACGCCAAGTAAATAGATACCTAACATGTCATGCTTTAAAATGGTGCACGCTTGTGGAATGGTGACAAACTACGGTACTTAAAATTCTCCATAGGCGACGCTTTAAAAATTTGTACAGGACCTGTTTAGTGTTACAGAGGATGTCTAGTGCTAGAATTATTGCTCTCGCTATAAAGATTGCGGCGATACCTCAGATGTGTGGTTTGAACACCGGTCACATATGTGGGCGAGACTTATGTATATGTTCACTTCTGCACGCAAGCACAGAGGGATGGGGTGCTTTTTCTTATTTATTTTACTTTTAATTTTTACACTGTCCCTTTATTTATCTATTTTATTTTTTTGGATCACTTTTATATCTATTACAAGGAATGTAAACATCCCTTGTAATAGAAATAAGCAGTGACAGGTCTACTTTATTTTGAGATATGGGGTCAAAAAGACCCCAGATCTCTTATTTACTCTTAACCACTTCCAGCCCAAGCCAATTCTGGCACTCCTCTCCTACATGTAAAAATCATCCTTTTTTTGCTAGAAAATTACTCAGAACCCCCAACCATTATATAAGTTTTTTTTTAGCAGAGACCCTAAGGAATAAAATGGCAGCCATTGCAACTTTTTATGTCACACAGTATTTAAGCAGCAATTTTTCAAGTGTGTTTTTTGGAAATGAATAATAATAAAAAAAAAAAAACACTAAAGTTAGCCCGATTTTTTCTTTTTTTTTGTATAATGTGAAAGATGATGTTACGTCGAGTAAATAGATACCTAACATGTCACGCTTTAAAATTGCGCACACTCGTGGAATGGTGCCAGACTTCGGTTCTTAAAAATCTCCATAGGCGTCGGTTTAGCAATTTTTACAGTTTACCTGTTTAGAGTTACAGAGGAGGTCTAGGGCTAGAATTATCGCTCTCACTCTAGTGTTCACATAGTTACATAGTAGGTGAGGTTGAAAAAAGACACAAGTCCATCAAGTCCAACCTATGTGTGTGATTATGTGTCAGTATTACATTGTATATCCCTGTATGTTGCGGTCCTCCAGGTGCTTATCTAATAGTTTCTTGAAACTATCAAGGCCCCCCGCTGAGACCACCGCCTGTGGAAGGGAATTCCACATCCTTGCCGCTCTTATAGTAAAGAACCCTCTACGTAGTTTAAGGTTAAACCTCTTTTCTTCTAATTGTAATGAGTGGCCACAAGTCTTATTAAACTCTCTTCTGCAAAAAAGTTTTATCCCTATTGTGGGGTCACCAGTACAGTATTTGTAAATTGAAATCATATCCCCTCTCAAGCGTCTCTTCTCACGGCAATACCTCACATGTGTGGTTTGAACGTTGTTTTTTATTTTTACAGTTTCCCTTTAAATAGTTGTTTTTTTATCACTTTTATTTCTATTACAAGCAATATAAACATCCCTTGCAATAGGAATAGTGCATGACAGGTCCTCTTTACAGAGAGATGTGGGGTATATATGACCCCACATCTCTCCTCTAGGCTGAAAAGCCTGATTTAAAAAAAAAAAAAAAAAGTGATCTCAGCCTTTCCAGGTAAAAACACGGCAGTGTTTACATCTGCTGGGGCCGGAAGTGACATCATAACGTCGTGCCCAGCCTCCGAGGTCATTAGATCCTCGGTCAGCTCTATGGTAAATGGCCACCGCCAGCGGATTCATTCCCCGGCTCACCAATTGCATGGGTGAACCGGTAGAAGCACCGAAGGGCGGCGGGAGGGGACATCCCACTGAACAGCTGCTATGATTGTTTTTACTTTGTAGAGAATCGCCAGCAGAAAAGAATGATATCTGAACGATGCCTGCAGCTGCAGGCATCTTTCAGATATCTCCACTCAAAGTCCAGTATGTCATATGACGTGCTACGGACGGGAAATGAATCTAAAAAAAGACACTGACTATAAAAAAAAAAATCATCTCTTTAAGCCTGAGGACAAAAAGTGATGTCAGATGTCAGAGGTCCTCCAAGGGCATAGAGCCGAGTGGGGGCTATCTTGCCCTTACTTGACTTCCTGCCTAGCCATCGGCCGCATCAGATCGGTTCAGTTCTGGGCTTACCGATGGCTCCGGTAAGCTCAGAGACGACCGGGAAGTGGCGGGAGGGGGGTGGCTTGGTCACCTCTCCCACCGTCTATAAAAGTGATCCTGTGACGAATCTGCCGCTGGGATCACTTTTATCTGAAAGGCGGCTGCCTAACGAAAAAAAAAAATACCGGGGTTATGGCAGCTAGCTGCTGCCATAACTCCGGTATTAACGTCAAAGTAATGACATACATTTACAGTTAGGCGGTTGGCAAGTGGATAATCTAGCTATAGCAACCTAACCCTTACAGTGACCCTTAAAATACAGTATATCTAAACTCCAGAAAAATATTTAGAATATTGCAGCTTATAAAGCTTTAGTTGGGTGGCTTAGTTTGTTTTTTCAGTTTTTTCTTTTAGTTGGGTGGCTTAGTTTGTTTTTTCAGTTGTTTTTCTCCTTTTCACCCGTGAGTACTGAGGGCACTATGAGAGCTGAGGGGGCACTTTGAGTACAGAGAGTATTGAAGGCACCGTGAGTACTAAGGAGAAATGTGAGTTCTGGGAGGGCCACAATAAGTACTGAGGGGGCCACTGTGAGTAAACCTAGTTGCACTGTGTGTGACCAAGGGGCATTGTGAGTACCGAGGGGTTCCTGTTACATTCTCAAACAGTCTTGGAACAGCAAATAGTTCTCAGAATAAAATAAATAAATTAAAAAGAAATAAAATATATATATATATATATATATATTTTACTATCCCCATTACATTAGTGGTTAACATGCCCTACAGGAGGGGTGATGTGACCATGTACACATCCTGCTCCATGTTCCATTCGAGGGGCAAATACTGCTGTGCTAGACTCTACAGCAAAGACAGACTGAGCCTAAATGGCGAGGGTGCAGCTTAGCTGGGGAGAAGATGGGCAGAAGGTTGGAGGAACTTTTAAACTAGGATGTGGGGGTATACTGTGCAGTGAACAAGGGTGGGTAAACTCGTGGGGAAGGGGGCCTGGAACCAGATGATAGTGAAGCTATAGTATCGAAGACCTGCTGATAGGCTGGCTGAATCTCACTGTAAACTAACATGCACGTGTACAAAATTAACCCCTTAATGTCCGCGCTATAGCTGAAAGACGGCTACAGCGCGGGCCTTAAATGCTGGGAGGGCGTCCATGTACATCCTCCCGTGCAAAAGCTGCCTGCGGTGTGCTCTGTGGTCAGCGACTCTACGAGACTCAGCTGATCAGAGATCGGAGTAAGGGCCCGATCCCGAACCCTTATCACGTGATCAGCGGTCAGCCAATGACATCTGATCACGTGATGTATCCAGAGTCGGTAATTGCCTGTTTTTTTTCTTCACGCTGACAGCGCAAGAAGGAAAAAAAAACCCAATCACCGGCATCTGTCAGAGGGATATCAGTCCCAAATAGACAGCCACCGCTGCCTCATCTGTGCCCAGCAGTGCCACCTACCAGTGCAAAACAGTGCCACCTCTGAGTGCCCACCAGTGGCACCTATCCATGCCCACCAGTGCCACTTATTAGTACTGCCAATCAGCGCTCATCAGTGCCTCATCATCAGTGATGCCTATCAGTGCCACTTATCAGTGCCCATCAATGCTACCTATTAGTGCCCTTCATTGCTGCCCATCAGCTCCCATCATTGCCACCTATCAGTGCCCACCAGTCAGTGGTGTATTTAGGTTTTGTGCTGCCCTAGGCCTGACTAAACTCATGCACCCCCCCTAATTTAAACACGACCCACCACTTGCTGCCGAGGCCACACCCCTTCCTGTTTAAGACCCAACCTATCATCTGTAAACCACGCCCCTTCCTCTTTAGGCTCATTTGGCACCTTTCAGGGGGGAGGAGGGAACGGGTACCTGTTTTTGACAGGTACCCTTCCCCACTCCCTGGAGACTGCGCTGCCCCTTCTGAAGTTCGGCCCCCCTCCTCCTTCCTCCACTGGGGCATTCAGAAAGTGCAACGCGCTTCACACATGTGCAGTAATGAACCGTCCGGTTTCCCTTACCATGAATGATGGTGGCAAAACCCGAGAGCCAATCCGAAACTCGGCTGAGGTGTCAACATCGCAGGATCCCTGGACAGGTAAGTGTCCTAATATTAAAAGTTTAAATGTTTTCACGGGGTAGGGGCGGAACTCCTCTTTAATGAGTTTGCATTGATTTCAGCATTGATGGAGCATTTTATTGCAATGTCATGATCTGCATATTAATGCACTTTCACTAAATGTGGACTGTTTAAAGGGTTTGCATTCATTTTAGCATGCATTGAGCACTTTGCACACGCCAGTGGCAGCTGGTGCTCAAAATTTTTGGGGGGGTGCAAACAAAATAAAAAATTCAGAAAAAAAGACATCAATTGCAGCCTCACTGTGCCCCATCAAACGCAGCCACTGTTCCGTCAATCGCAGCCACTGTGTCCATCAATTGTAGCCACTGGGCCATCAAACGCAGCCACTGTGCCCACCAAACGCAGCCACTGTGCCCATCAATTTCAGCCACTGTGCCCACCAAATGCAGACACTGTGCCAACCAAACGCAGCCACTGTGCCCACCAAACGCAGCCACTGTGCCCACCAAACGCAGCCACTGTGCCCATCAATTGCAGCCACTGTGCCCATCAATTGCAGCCACTGTGCCATCAAACGCAGCTACTGTGCCCATCAAACGCAGCCATTGTGCCCCATCAAACGCAGCCACTGTGCCATCAAACGCAGCCATTGTGCCCCATCAAACGCAGCCATTGTGCCCACCAAACGCAGCCACTGTGCCCATCAATTTCAGCCACTGTGCCCATCAAACGCAGCCACTGTGCCCATCAATTGCAGCCACTGTGCCATCAAACGCAGCCACTGTGCCCCATCAATTGCAGCCACTGTGCCCTCAAACGCTGTCACTGTGCCCATCAATTGTAGCCACTGTGCCATCAAATGCCAACACTGTTCCCATAACACTGATATCATTTATTAAATAACTTTACCTGCTGTCCTGGGGGGTTCCCTTGTGCCTCTCTCTCTCTCTCTCCCTCTCTCTCCTCCTGACGTCACTGCCAGACCCCGCCCCAGTGTTGAGGAGAAGAGTCAAGCAGTGCGGAGGAGGGTAGGTGGAGCATAAGGCTCCACCTCTGCCAGTCACCGGCCCCTTTTGGGGGCGTGAGTCACACGCCACCCCCCGCATGAGAGAAAATCCCCCCACCCGTCTTCCCGATTCCTGGCTCCCGCGCCCGCCCCCTACACACATGCAGCCCACAGCGGCCGCCTTACTGTAGTGGGCGGCGCTGCTGTGTATGGGCGTGCTTGGCAGAGGGTGGAGGGGCGTGAGCTCTGCTAAGCACGCCCATACACACGCCCCTTCACCCTCTGCCAAGCACGCCCATACACAGCAGCACTGCCCACTACAGCAAGGCGGCCGCCGTGGGCTGCATGTGTGTTGGGAGGGCAGCCGCGGGAGCCAGGGATCGGGTGGGGGGACTTTCTCTCATGCGGGGGGGGGGCGTGGCTTTTTTTTACCACCCCCCGCAAAGTGCCACCCTGCCACCAGTGCCACCTTATCAGTGACCGTCAGTGCAGCCTCATCGGTGCACATCAATGAATGAGAAAAACTACCTGTTTGCAAAATGTTTGAACAAACTATAAAAACAGTTTGTTTTTTTCAACATTTTTCACATTTTTTTGTTTGTTTAGCAAAAAAAAAAAAAAATCCCAGTGGTAATTAAATACCACCAAAAGAAAGCTCTATGTGAAAAAATTGATAAAAATTTCATATGGGTACAGTGTAACATGACAGCACAATTGTCCTTCAAATTGCAACAGAGCCGAAAACTGAAAATTGGCCTGGGCAGGAAGGGGGTTTAAGTGCCCAGCAGGCAAGTAGTTAAAAGGCATGTAATGTAGCACAGTGGCAAAGTGATGAACGCTTCCATCCTTAGATGGGAGGAGCCGAGCCTGTAAGGTCACGCAGCCACAGTGGTGAGCAGGACTATACAGAGCTGGTTGTAACTGAATATCTTGTAAGTGTTCTTTAATTGGGGCATTTTAATATATGTTGAAAACGGAGAGCACTATGTATCCTCTATTTATTGTTGCATGAATGTGGAGCCATATCCTATCAGGAATACCGAGTAATAATGCTGGTGTGGAGGAAGGAGAAAAGCAGTGGGTGCCGTACATACGAGAGATCTTTCTTGCGATCCCCCTGGGAGGCTACTGATTGGAAAGTGGATACAGAGTAGCTGGTCGGATGTAGAAGAGATGAGACCATGGCTGAAAGAAAGAAAGGAATTGTTTTGAGTCTTTCTGACTCATGTATGAGGTGAGCAGGTATAACGACTGGTTAAGGTGTACACATAATCCGCTGAAGACACAATTTCCACAGTGGTGGATGATATATGAATTGAGAAGTCACAATAATTCAATGCTCAAAAGTTTCAGCATATAAACTTTTTTTTTTTTTTAAATCATAAAAGGTTTTATTGCTCATAAGAAAGAACATACATTACAGTTATATATGCACCATAATCAAAATTTCTTTTTCCCAAATAGCAGTATAGCCATCAAGAAGGTTTTATATTTTGCATCTTAGAACTGTCAACATTCGGACTATATGTCCCATCTAATTAAACCAGTAACATATTCTCCATTGCCCACACCGTCCTCCTCCATCCTCCAATACACACTCTCAGCATCCACTTGTCATATCTTTAAACACTTCTTAGCAGCCTCATCTGTACCAATTCCATGGGGCTTATTCCAGGCACATCCAACCACGGGTCCCACAATCTGTCAAATTTTCCAGGGTTGCCCCTGTGCTGGTAAATATATTTTTCCATTATGAGCGTTTTTCCCATATTTAGTATCCATGTTTTGCTATTAGGTGGCGTAGCGGACCTCCATCCCATCAGTATTACCTTTCTAGCCTGGAACAGCGCACGTGCAAAAGCAACTCTCGTCACCTCCTCCGCGATCACCCCCTCCAGAACTCCCAGTAAGCAACACATTGGATCTAGTGGGACATTGACCTGGAACACCTGATTTAGTGTAGCCAGGACCTCAGTCCAATACCTATGGAGTTTGGGGCAACGCCAGAGGAGGTGAATCAAGTCCCCAGACGCCGCCCTGCATCTGCCACACAATGAGTCAGGAGCCTTGCCCATTCTATATAGCTTTACAGGGGTATCATGTACTCTCAGCAAAATATAAAGTTGGGATACCTTCTGTGCCACGTTTAGTGAGCAGGTGTTAACTGCTTGCAGAGCTTCTTCCCATTCCTCCCCAGACAAGGGGCCCAAATCCGCCTCCCACTGAGCAGCCGCCCTTGTGGGGTTCCCCTCTAACAATGATGCTAATAACATGTTATAGCATTGTGAAATTATACCCTTAGTCTCCGACGCCTCCTGCATTATGTGAAAAACCGGTGTGGGGGATTGGGACCAATCTATTGCATCCCCTTGTGCTTTAATTGCATGCTTCAATTGCAGATAGTAAAACAGCATACTTATAGGCAAGGAATATTTATCTTGTAAATCCTTAAACGATAACAATGTTCCATTACTGAAAATCTGGTACATGTGTGTGATACCCCTGCATTGCCATCTTTGCCCCTGTTGGAGCTTAGCAAGCTCAACATATGTTTTATTTTCCCATATCGGGCTATACTTAGTAAAGCCCGAAACGTTTTGTAGTTGTTTAGCTTTGTTCCATACCTTCTGCAAAAGTGTATATGTGGGCATTTGTTTATTGGGTCTTTGGAAAAGGTGAGCCTCCAATCCCTCGGGTATTGACTCTGCCCCTGTGCCCACCAGCATAAGCTTAGCAGACGAGCCCAGTGGCAGAGGGGCCATGGCACCTATCAGATGCTGCAGTTGCGCCGCTAGATAGTATATCCAAGGGTTGGGTAGGGCAAGGCCCCCTCCCTCCCTTGAGCGCTGCAGCTGTTCTAACCTAATTCTGGGGGGTTTGGTATGCCACAGCAACAGCCGGAATAAAGAGTTAACCACTCTGAATATCTTTAGCGTAATAACTACCGGCGTGTTATGTAGCATGTATAGAAATTGTGGCATCAGAATCATTTTTATGAGATTCACTTTTCCTGCCAGGGACATCTTAAGTTTATTCCAAACATTTATTCTATCTCTAAACCGCGACATCAGAGGGTAGACATTCAGGCTACAAAAGTCCATAAGTTTAGGTGAGATGTGGATACCTAAATATTTAAAGGTAGAAACTACAGGTATCTGAGTCGGAGGTCTCACATTGGTCATCGGGGAACTGTCTATAAACATTAAGGCAGATTTAGTCCAGTTGATAGTGAGGCCTGAAAAGTGGCCAAATTCAGTGATAAGTGACATTGCCTGTTCCAGGGAGCCCTCTGCGTCTTCTAAAAACAAAAGCATATCATCGGCGTAGAGCATGATTTTTTCATGCAATTCACCATATCGGAAACCTCTAATCTGTGGGCATTCTCTCACCCGTGCCACCAGGGGCTCTATAGCCAGTGCGAAGAGCAGGGGGAACAGAGGGCACCCCTGTCTGGTCCCCCTGCTCAACCCAAAGGCATGAGAAATTCGATCTGCCACACATATAGCCGCCTGTGGTGTGTCATACAGCAGCCTAACCCACCTGATGAACCTGGGCCCAAACCCAAACTTGGCCAGAACTGCCCACAGATATCTCCAGCACACGCTGTCAAATGCCTTATTGGCATCAAGAGACAGCAAGGCTCTACGGCCCATCGATTCCGAGGGGGTCTGCATGTTTAAGTATAGGCGTCTAAAGTTGGTCGCCGTAGATGTTCGAGGCATAAAACCTGCTTGATCTGAGTGAACTATTGTTCTAACAATCCTATTAACCCGCATGGCCAGTACTTTCGCTAGTAATTTAATGTCGCTTTGAAGGAGCGATATAGGCCTATAGGAGCCCGGGTCTAAGGGGTCCTTACCCATTTTCAACAATAATATAATGTTAGCTTTAGTCATAGTGGTTGGTAGCCTTCCCAATTTAAAGGATGCATTTAATACTTCCAGCAGTTTAGGTAGGATTATTTCGCCATATTGGGTGTAGACCTCCATGGGAAGCCCGTTGTCCCCGGGGGCTTTGCATGTAGGAAAAGAGGCAGCCGCCTCCCTCAGTTCGTCTAGCGAAATTGGCGCCTCCAGTTCCCCCCTCGCCTGGTGGGTCAGAGCCGGAAGCGTTATAGTACCCATATATGTCTGCAGCTCCTCGTCTGTATAACTGTCACATGGCTTATATAACTCTGCGTAAAAAGAGGCTAGCTCCTCTATAATTTTCTCCGGATCATTCACCAGGCGTCCAGAGGAGCTATGTATCGCTCCTATAGCAGGGGACGACTGTTGAGATCTGGCAATTCTAGCCAACAATCTACCAGTTTTTTCACCCTCTTCGTAAAACGCTTGTTTAGTAAAGAACCTTTTGCTTTCCGCGGCGGAGGCCCTCAACCGGTCCAGGGACTCCTGAGCCGATATCCATGCCCCCCTCGCGGACTCTGATGGGTCTAAAATAAAAGCAAGCTCCAATTGCTTCACCCGGTCTTCCACCTGTATCAGTACGGCTGCGGAGTTGTGTTTTACGTCAGCAATTTCAGCTATAAATGTACCTCTCAGGCAAGCCTTAAAGGCATCCCATCTTAATAATAAATCAGTTTGTCTACGGTTGTCAAAAAAGTATTGTTCTATCTGTTTCGCTACTCTATCGTGAGAGGTGAAAAGCTTTAGCCAAAAAGCATTCAGTTTCCACGGTGCTCTCGGCAGTGTGGTCGCCGGTCTAGTGATAAGATAAGCGACCAGAGGGGAGTGATCCGAAACCCCCCGGGGTAAATATTCTACCTTATGCATAACACTCAAGAGTTGAGGGGACCCCACACACAGGTCAATCCGGGAGAGTGACCCATGGGTTTTGGAGAAGCAGGAAAATTGTTTGATATTAGGGTATTTAGCTCTCCACAAGTCTATCCAACCCACCTCTATCAGTAGTCTGCTCAGAATAGTGCCCCTGTTTCCCGAGGGTGGCTGTGCCGGGGGGTGCTTGTCTAGTCTGGGATCTAAGTAACCATTAAAGTCACCCATGATCATTATTGGGACATCAGGTTTGTCAACCAGGTAAGTCAAGAGGAGCTGCAGGATTTCCCTGGAGAACAGAGGAGGTATGTACACAAACACCAATATCAACGTCAATGTATACAACCTGCAGTGTAAAAACACAAATTTACCCATGGAATCAATAACAGCGTCTAATTCCTGGTAGGCCAAGGACTTATGTACCAGGACACTCACCCCGCGAGAGTATGCAGTGTGAGTGGAATGGTAGGCCTTGCCCACCCAGGAATACTGCAGAAAACTGACTGTATCTTTTGTTAGATGAGTCTCCTGGAGGCCCACTATTGCTGGGTGAAATTTTCTCAGACATGTGCTTATCATGGTACGCTTCAAGGGATCATGGACCCCTCGGACGTTCCATGTCACAACTGGGGTGTTTGCCATAATTGGTACTGTAAAGTGATAAGTCCTGGGTGAATCTTTTTCTTCGTCTTGTCTTCTGGCCGTAAAGTATCAGTGCCAGTCCCGATGACCCAGACTGTCCCGGTATAGCATTCAGCGTTGTTTTGCAATGACGACCCGAGGCATCTGTGGAAGAGTGTGCGTGGTGTCTCCATATTCAGAAGTGTCCTTCCTAACTGTAACAGTGTGCTCCGTAGTTTAGAACCTGTTCCCTGGATATGAGCATCTTTCCCACAGTGGTCAGGGGGGGTTCCCCCGATCCGTCTGTGCACCTTAAGTTGTGCTTTAAACTGGTGCCAACCGGGCACATTGTAACCAGCCCCTTCAACTGGGCCAAAACTTGAGTGTTCAAAAAAGTTCCTGTGGGTACAACTATCCCACCTTGGTGTTTCTTGATATATCTCTTGTGAACAAAGCCCTTGTCGCGCGTTAACTTTGTAAAATAGTAACGTTGTCCCGCAAAATGTGTTGTAGACTATAAAACGTCTAGTAATGACTGACCGACTTCCCAGCTCCGCTTAGTGTTGTTCACTCTCCCATATCAGCCTGTCTCCTCCTCCTTAGATCTTGCTCATTGTGGTCCAACCAGGCGGACGCTTCGGCTGCAGATTCAAAGAATGTGGACTGACCTCTTGCCGTAATGCGTAATTTAGCCGGGTATAACATGGCATACATGACTTGGATCTTCTGCAATCTTTTCTTTACCTCTGCAAACTTGGCCCTTTTGCGCTGTACCTCAGCCGAGAAGTCAGGATAAAAGGAAATTTTTGTTCCGTTTATAGTGCACTGCACCCTTTTCCCTGGCCAATCGAAGTATTATTTCTCTGTCCTTGTAGTTCAGGAGTCTGGCCAGCATTGATCTAGGTGGATTGCCTGGGGGGAGGGGTCTCAGTGGTGTACAGTGTGCTCGCTCCACTGCAAAGAGCGCGGTAAAAGCATCTTTGCCGAATATGTCCTGTAACCACATTTCTGTAAATGTTGTGGGGTCCCTTCCCTCCACCTTCTCTGGGAGCCCCACTATGCGTACATTATTCCTCCTGAGACGGTTCTCGATGTCGTCATTTTTAGCGTTGGCCTGAGCTGCTTGCTGTAATGCACTTCTAGTATCCCTAGTGAGGGGGGGTAGTATATCCTCCACCTCACTGATCCTTCCCTCCACCGCTGTGGTTCTCTCCCTGATCTTCTGAATGTCATGGCGCAGGAGAGATACAGTCTCAGTGAGGCTCCCAAATTGCACTTTCAGTCCATTTACAGACGCTGTGCAACTCTGTACCGCCCGCAGAATGTCACTTAGTGTAGGCTGCTGTACCTCTTCCTGCACGGAGTCAGAACCATCTGCATTAAGGGTCAGGGAGCCTTCTAATGGCAGCGTGTCATCTAGAGTCATGGCGCCTTCTTGTCCCTCAGTGTCCATTGCCAGTGCCTGCTGATTCAGGGGGGAGGTATCGCTCTGTCCCTGCATTTTTTGGGCATAGTATACCATGTCCCTGGGCTGCTCTTTCCCCCACTGTTTGCCAGATTTCGCTGCCTTACCGCTCGGTTCCTGTGCCTTGTCTGTGCGAGCCGCACACTGTGGTAAAGGAGAGCCGGCGCCATCTTGGCCATCCATGGCCGCCGCTGCTGCTGCTCCCTTCTCCCCCTTTCTGGTCATTCTGGGCCTCCAGGCCCGTTTGCCGGTGTTGTGAGGTGTCCTGTGGGGTTGCGGTGTGCTGGTGGGTCGGTCATGGGTTTGGATCGATGGCGGGTTCAGGATATTAGAAGGATCAGTGGCGGGAGCTCCGTGTAATGCGTCCGCTCACATGCCCGTCCAGGCCATGCCCCCAGCATATAAACTTTAATTGAACACATTATTATATAGATTTATTTATTTGAATATAATTTGATATCACTGGATATTTCACATGATAGATTAATAGTGCCGCACTTATATTTTTCATTTTATTTTATATGTTGTATGGTGAGGTGAAGTCACTGGAAGTGTACAGCAGCTGTGGAGTACTATTTAGTAAACTTTATAGTTTATTTATAGCACATAACACTTTAGGTAGGTGGCGCTAATTTTTTATACACAGAACTGCACACTCAACTAATGCCTCGTACACACAATCGGATTGTTGGTCAACAAAACCGTGGAACTTTGTCCGAACGGCGTTGGCCCAAACTTGTCTTGCATGGACACGGCCACACAATTGTTGGCCAACAAATACGAACGTAGTGATGTACTAGACGTACTACGTGGTTTTTCAGCTCTTTAGCACCACCCTTTGGGCTCCTTCTGCTAATTTCGTGTTAGTAGAAGTTTGGAGAGTGTTGATTCGCGCTTTTCATTTTGCACTTTTCATTTCGCACTTTTCATTTAGTTTCTGAACGGCCATTCGTCAACCAAACATGTTGCGGACAGGCAGGAAGGAGGGGGGTGAGGGGGGAGAGCTGAGATCAGGGCCGCGTATGACGGAGGGGCGGACTTTGACCATGGTGAAAAGGGCTGAGTAGCCCTGGTTATTGTGGTCAGTATAGAGAGGGCATACAGGAAGTGACAGATTCAGGGAGGTTTTTTTACAGTTTAGAGGTAGCAGATAACACAGCACAAGCACTGTGCTGTTTAATCTGCTTTAAAGCACCAGGATCTGTATTTTTATTTTTTTGGGTTAACAAACACTTTAATAGACATGTGCACTGAAAAAAATTGTTTGTTTTATTTTAGTTTCATTTGTTTTTTTGCTTTTTCCGGAAATTTGGAAATTCAAAAATTCGGAAATCCGAAAATTCGAATTTTCAAATTTCTGAATTTCTGAATTACGGATTTTCGAATTTCCAAATTTCGAATTTTCAGATTTCCGAATTTTCATATTTTCAAAATTTCACATTTTAAAATTTCGAATTTCTGAATTTTCGAATATGCAAATTTTAGAATTTAGAATTTCCGAATTTTCAAATTTCCGAATTTCGAATTTTCAAATTTCCGAATTTTCGAATTTCTGAATCTTCAAATTTTCGAATCTTCGAATTTCCGAATTTTGAATTTCCGAATTTTCAAATTTCCAAATTTAGAATTTTCGAATTCCGAATTTCCGTATTCCGAATTTCTGAATTTTTGGAAATCAAAAATCCGAAAAAAGAAATAAAATCACTAAAATTAAAAATAGTAACTAACTAATAGTAACGAATTTGTTTAGTTCCGAATTGGCTGCTTTACTTGTGCCTGTAGTTGCAGTGCCGTTTATGGCCCCACAGGATTCTAATTACCTACGCTTTCCATAAAGTGAATTCCTATATTTAACCTCGGCTCAAGCGCTATATAGTATCACAACTTACAGTTGGTGAGTGCCAGCCTTTGCTACTGTCAGTGTGCAGCTCTTAACTCTTTCAATCCTCAGTACCTCATGGGTGGTGGCTGTTCTTGTTTCCTTCCCCTTCCTCCCCAATCCCCTCCCCCCTTCTCCCCCTCCCCCCTCTTTTCCCCTCTCCTATCTTCCCCCCCTCCACCCCTCCGCTTTGCCCTCCTGCCTCTCCCCATTTCCCCTCCCTCCCCCCCTCCCCCTCCCCCCTTTCCGCCCTCCCCTTCGCTCCTCCCATTTCCCCTCTTCCCCATCTACCAGTTCCCCTCCCTTCCCTTCCTCTACCTTCTCGACCCCACCCCCTGGTCCCCTTGCTCTTTCCCCTGTGGTTCTTCTCCCCTCTCCCCCCTCCCCCCTTCCCCCCCCTCTTCTCCTCCCCCTTCCTCATGTATCATTTTGTCCTTGCCGTCCTCTCCTTCCCCCTTCCTTGCCCCCCCTTTCCCCCTCCCTCGTTTCTTCTCTGTTTTCCTCCCCCCTTCCTATTTCCCTCCCTTGTCTGTCCCTCCCCCTCCCTTCCCTGTCTCTCCCCCCCTCTTTCCTTCCTCTTCCCTCCAGGCCTCCCCTATTCCCATCCCCTCCTTGTGTCTCTCTCCCGTCTCCCTCCCCTTCCCCTCCATTTCCCCCTTCCTTACCACCACCTTGGGTCTATTGTAATTGCATGGAAATGGCACACCTTTTCACGATATCACAGTATTGTGATACTCATAATCAGTTAACTCAATATCTATCCATCAGAGGCTGCCTGTCATCCCCTGTGACCACCGCGGGGGTATTTTTATTGGGTCCTGCATGCCCATGGAAGTCGCCTGAGTGGGTGAGCTTGTCCTTATCCTTATCTTATTTGTATGAAATACTTTGACATGTTTGTTAAATGACTCTGCTGCAATAACCCTATGCATACACCTGTATATGTTAAAGCTATTTTATATCATGTTGTAGATATGGTTCTCCTGAAGAAGCGGTGTTAACCGCGAAACCGGTCGAGAATTAAGCTTTACATACAATTTTCATCTTCAACCCTGCGGAATCCACTTGCTTTGTTTGGGTGGTATTTCCTCGTTTTATACTTATATGTAGTGTTGTTGTCTGTAACTGCAATTGTAATTGTATTGTATTCTTATTTTTAATTTTTTTCTATTAAAAGTGATTTTTTATACATAAATCTTATCTCATTTTCCATATTCATCACTGTATATTGATATCGAGTACCGCAATAGTCCCACCCCTCCTCCTTTTTGGGGGGTTGAGACGGGAGTTGACAGTAGCAGCAACTGCAACTACGGCTTCACCCTCTTATTCTTTGTGTTTATGATATTTGGGGATGATGGTACTTGTACCCAGTAAAATACTTATTATAATGTAGGCCGTATTAATTTTAGTTCCGAATTAGTTTTTTAACAAATTTTGACAAATTTGTTA
This sequence comes from Aquarana catesbeiana, assembly GCF_042186555.1. NCBI lineage: Eukaryota > Metazoa > Chordata > Amphibia > Anura > Ranidae > Aquarana > Aquarana catesbeiana. Next base: position 46,800,737 of record NC_133326.1, on the reverse strand, counting down.
ATTCCGAAATCTCAGAATTTTTGAATTTCCGAAATTTTGCATTTCTGAATTTTTGAATTTCCGAAATTTCAGGATTTGGAAATTCGTAATTTCGGAAGTTTGAAATTTCAGAAATTGGAAAATTTGAAATTTTCGGAAATTTGAAATTTCGGAAATACAAAATTTCGGAAATTCGAAATTTGAAATTTCGGAAACTAGAAATTCAGAAATTTGAAATTTCGTCAAATAGAAATTTTGGAAATTGGAAAATTTCAGAAATTCGATAATTCGAATTTGGAAATTCAAAATTTCGTAAATTTGGAAGTTCGGAAATTCTAAATTTCGGAAATTCAAACATTCGAAATTTCATAAATTTGAAAATTCAAAAATAAGAATATAAGTCTGAAAATTCAAAAGAATGAGAATCTAAACCCCAAAAATCTGAAATAATAACTAACTAATAATAAATATTAAATTATAGGTATTGGAATTTCCTTTCAAATTTGTCTGTGAATGTAACGAATACAAATTTATCTGAAGTTACGAATTATCTGAAATAACGAATGCTGCATCTAAACAAATGGAATGGAACAAGTTAATAATAAATAATAATAATAAAAAGGTTTTATTATTATTATTGTGATTTATTATTATTAGATCGTTATGTTCCATTTGTTTAAATACGGCATTTGTTATTTCAGATAATTTGTAACTTTGGATAAATTCATACTCATTATGTTCACTAACAGCCAAATTTGAAAGGAAATTCCAATACCTATAATTTATTATTTATTATTAGTTAGTAATTATTTCAGATTTTCAGGTTTTCGAATTTTCAGATTTTCATTCTTTTGAATTTTCAGATTTTCAATCTTATTTTTGAATTTCCAAATTTCCAAATTTTAGAATTTTCAATTTTATGAAATTTCAAATTTTTTAATTTCCTAATTTTGAATTTCCAAAATTTCCAATTTCTGAATTTCCATTTTCCGAATTTCCAAAATTTCCAATTTCTGAAATTTCGAATTTCCGAAATTTTGAATGTTTGGAAATCCGAATTTCGGAAATGAAAAAATTTGGAAATTCGGAAATTTCAGAATTAACGAATTTGTCAATATTCGTTAAAAAACGAATTCGGAACTAAATGAATTGCACATGTCTACACTTTAACCTAAGTTCTCTATAGAAGACATGATAGTGGACGAGAGGTGGTTCAATCTTAAAATGGTATTATACCCAAATATAATATAATATATTTCAGCTTACCAGTCATTAGATGTGGTCGTTGCATTCATTTTTTTAAGGCTTTTTCCTTCTTTTTTTCACCTGGTGATAGGGCCAGTAACACCTTTCAGGTAATAGAGTATCTACACTTTGGATGAAGGAACAGAGACACTTTTGATCAGTAGATAAAGGAAACAATAAGTGATGCTAGTTTGTAATCCTTATCCTAAGTATCAAAAAGCTAATCCTAATCTAAGACCACATACACACTATTAGATTTTCTGCAGATTTTTGTCTTCAGATTTACCAAAACCATGTAGAGCAAGGGCCTGCCTGATTGCATACAAATTGAAACTCTTAAGGTTTGACCTCATATTATATGGTTTGTGTAAATCTGAAGACAAAAATCTGCAGAAAATCTAATAGTGTGTATGGGGTCTAAGACGAGAGGAATTGACATATAAACATAGGAGGAGCCCTAGAAAATTTGTGAAAATTTGGCACTGGTGGCTGGTCTCCAACTCAATGATACTGAGGAAAATCATTAATGACATAGGATCTTATTTTTCAAGGGGATAACTATATATGCTCCATTAAGGAGTAAAAATTTGATGGAGGGTCTTGAGTAAAGATTGAAGCGTAGACTGGTGAGCGCAAATATAGAAATCGTTTTTTTTTGTTTTTTTTGTTTTGGGTGTGGTATTTGTGGGAAATGCATTGTGTGTTTTTTGAACTTTTGTTGTATACTGAAAAATTCAATAAAAAAACGATTTGATTAAAAAAAAAAAAAGCGAATCAATATCTATGCAAAATGTGTTACTTTGTATGTGTAAACATGCAAAAGTGCTAAATCCAAAAAAACAAAAATGTTATAAAGTGCAAAAAATGAATCAATAGTGTCATCACTGTAAAAAAAACATCAAACATTGCAATCCAATAATATCACAACTAAATGTGCAAAAACATTTCTTACCAGTACATTAAACATTGAACATAAAGTGGCAGTATTGCAAATGCATATAGTGCAAAAATTGCACAAAAAGTGCAAAATGCTACAAAAATATAAGTCCAGTGCTGTAAAAAAGAGAAAAGTGCAACATGCAATCAAATAGTCCACTCAGGAAAAAACAGCAGGTGTTCCAGAAAAAGGTATATCCCAGAAAGTCAAGTGCAATTTTCAAAACGCTGAATCAATTCTTTTGACATGTGTTTAAATCACGTATAGGTGACACCCAATGTGATCCTTCACCATCAAAAATGACTCATCAGAACTAATAGTTGGTCAAACTATAAACCAGCTAATGCACTTTCTTAATAATTTCCAACAGATTAATCGCCTAGGTATTGATTCCCAATATCTTCTCTCTCAGTCAAACACCTCTGATGTAGATCACGGCCACACATAAAAGTAAGAAAGAGAGAGGAAAGCTTCCTTAGTGTAATAATGTTTTAAAACAGGTTTTATTAAAAGAAATAAAATGCACTCACATGTGTCAAGTGTCTGCCCGATCCTAGGGTATGAACTCTCTATCGTGTTGCCGATCGTCTCCATCTGATAGTTACAAGCCACAAGTCTGATCCAACCATGCGTGGTGAGGTCAGCGTCCTAGCCCAGCCCTAAGAGTTTTGTCATTCGACGTCCTCACGCGTGAGGACGTTGAATGACGAAACGTGTAGAGCGGGGCTAGAATGCTGACGTCACCACGCACGGACGTCGAATGATGAAACGTTGCACTTTTCATATTTTTACAGCACTGGACTGATATTTTTGTAGCATTTTTTTGCATGTTGCACTTTTCTCTTTTTCACAGCACTGGACTTATATTTTTATAGCATTTTGCACTTTGATTTGCAATTTTTGGACTATATGCATTTGCAATACTGGCACTTTATGTTAAATGTTTAATGTAAGAAATGTTTTTGCACATTTAGTTGTGATATCATTGGATTGCAATGTTGTTTTTTACAGTGATGTCACTATTGATTCATTTGGTTATGTAGATTATTGCACTTTATAACAATGTTTTTTTGGAATTAGCACTTTTGCATGTTTACACATACAAAGTAGCACATTTTGTATATATATATGAATTAGCTTTTTGACACTTATGATAAGGATTACAAACTAGCGCTGCTTATTGTTTCCTTTATCAGTTGTTTTGGTATATCACCAATTACTAGTAGCAGCTGTTTCATTTAATCCTCTCCTTTGCCACTTCCAATTACATCTTGGGCGCTGTAACTTTTTGCTTTACCTTTGAACAGCAGCATTGTTAGTCTAGGGGGAAGGTGGGGTTGATTGGCTAAGGTGGAGAGGTGGGTGGAAGACATCAGGCTCAGCCCGACTGTATTTTGTTCCAGGAATGGGACAGGAAGTCTCTGTCCCACTGCCGGAACACCAGAAAAAAAATGCACTAATAGCGTTTGTTCAAAGAATAAAAGAGAGAAAATGAATTTATTAGTTTATATTAAGAAACAGTCAATGCATTTCAGGGGTAAAAAAACACTCAGTTAAAATGAGAACCATGAATGGACCAAAAACAGAACTTTCCTGTGTGAATCTGTGTAGATAAGCTATTTGCTGGATCAGGAGAGTTACTGGCAAGCAGTATTTGCCAGACTAGCCCAAAAAACGATTTGAACGAATATTCAACATATTGTTAGGCTTTAATCCCCTAGTTAACCTTAAACGTAACACATTTACTAAAGGCTCCCTTTTTTTTAATTTAAAAGGAACAAACATGTTATACTTACCTCCTCTCTCTGTGTAATTGTTTTGCACAGAGCAGACCAGATCCTCCTCTTCTCAGGTCCCTCTTCAGTGCTCCTGGCCCCCTCCCTCCTGTTGAGTGCCCCCACAGCAAGCAGCTTGCTATGGGGCACCTGAGCCGAGCTGCTGTTCTGTGTGTCCGTACAGACACATAGTCGTGGTTCGGTCCAGCACCCTCTCCCTCATTGGCTCAATGACTTTTATTGACAGCAGTGGGAGCCAATGGTGCCACGTTGCTGTCAAACCCAATGAGGAGGGAGAGTCCCAGGCAGCCGAGACTCTCCTGCAACATCGAGCTGGGCTCAGGTAAGCATTAGGGGGGCTGCTGCACACAGAAAGTTCTTTTTATCTTAATGCATATGCATTAAGATAAAAACCTTCTGACTTTACAACCATTTTAATTACTAAAAGAATGTACATAGCTTGTATACTGGTTCCAAACTTACAAAGTCCTGTACTAAGATTTGGCAATGTCAAAAGATGCTAATTTGCGTTCTATAGCATGGGAAGCCATGATACAATAGTTCTTCTCTTGGGTTAATGTCCAATTTAGCAAAATATGAATGAACAACAAACGTTCTGGATAACAGACCTGTTTTATTTTACCTAATCATTTTGGCTTACTATTGGAATAAGAATATGTGCTTATATCTTGCAGCATGAAGCTAACAATTATATTGGCAAAGTAATGGTCTCATAGGGTTCCCTATATATTATCCAGCAGTTATCTTCTGACTGGTTTTGGACCCTCTTTGGCCTGCATTTTTTACATTTGCATTAACCACAATAATTGGCTTAATATGCCATTGTAGACTGTAGAAATTTTTCCCAGAGATTGGCACATATCTTATATGAACGAGTGAACGGATTTTAAGAAGTAAAAATATATGGTTTGATCATGTAAGCATTACCATACAAGTTCTCTGAGAAATATGCAGCTTTTTTTATGGTATCTTCAAAATGTAATAAGAATTTTTCTCTAATTGACAACAGGGCTGAATTCTCAGGATGCATGACCTGAAGATGCCTTAAAACTCAATAGTGATTGTATTATTGCATATAGGATTCTTATAAAACTAACTGGTAAATGGAGTTGAAAAACAGCAGTTATTGATTTGTATTTGTGGTCTACCAAGGGTGGGCCAAGCACACTTAGTTTTTTCCATATAAACCTGACAGGGGTAGAGGGAAAACCCGCCAATTATTTTTTTTTCACAGAAACAGTTGTTTTTTAAAGTTATATTTCAGTCTTGTGGTGTTTTGAGATCAGTTTAGATGTTCTCTTTCAAAATGTGCCGGCAGATAAGTCTCATGTTGCCAACTGACCACTGGACTGTTGATCAGTTACCTCCACATACCTGTATCCACATTCAGTTCATTTCCAGAGCAACATTGATGCCCCAAAGCCCAGATTGAACTATCTCACATATTTAGACTAGTGTTTGCATGCAAAGTTACACCCCTGTAGCTCCCTACTGTCCCGAAAACGTGCCCATAACATTTATCAATTAATAGCCCGGTGCAGATGGGGGAGTGGCAAGCAAGGAAATGACCATCAGATATCAACTGAACATTTGTGAACACAGTCAGATGTGCCTATTCTACAGTCCATGAGCAGGGCTGAACTTAAATTTTCCATCCCCCGCATCTGCAGGATGTGGAAACCTTGCAAAAAGATCTGACCAAATTAATGGGGTGGGCAACTACATGGCAAATAAAGTTCAATGTAGAAAAATAGAAAATAATGCATTTGGGTGGCAAAAATATGAATACAATCTATACACTGGGGGGGGAGAACCTCTGGTGGAATCTAGGATGGAAAAGGACCTGGGGGTCCTAGTAGATGATAGGCTCAGTAATGGCATGCAATGCCAATCTTCTGCTAACAAAACAAACAGAATATTGGCATGCATTAAAAAGGGGATTAATTCCAGAGATAAAACGATAATTCTCCCGCTCTACAAGACTCTGGTCCAGCCACACCTGGAGTATGCTGTCCAGTTCTGGGCACCAGTCCTCAGGAAGGATGTACTGGAAATGGAGCAAGTACAAAGAAGGGCAACAAAGCTAATAAAGGGTCTGGAGGATATTAGTTATGAGGAAAGGTTGCAAGCGCTGAACTTATTCTCTCTGGAGAAGAGACGCTTGAGAGGGGATATGATTTCAATTTATAAATACCGTACTGGTGACCCCACAATAGGGATAAAACTTTTTTGTGGCAGGGAGTTTGACAAGACACGTGGCCACTCATTAAAATGAGAAGAAAAGAGGTTTAACCTTAAACTGCGTAGAGGGTTCTTTACTGTAAGAGCAGCAAGGATGTGGAATTCTCTTCCACAGGCGGTGGTATCAGCAGGGGGCATCGATAGTTTCAAGAAGCTATTAGTTAAGCACCTGAACGACCGCAACAAACAGGGATATACAATGTAATACTGACATATAATCACACACATAGGTTGGACTTGATGGACTATGTAACTATGTAACTGTGTTGTGCTGCTCCCCTTCTAAACCACTTCATTGGTTAGATTTAACAGCAACATAATGCTTGGGATGGTCCTGCTGCCCCTGGAACTATGATGGATATGAAGAAATCCTGGCTGGTTCTTAGGCCTGTATAAAGTGGAATTACCACTTTACTCTCTACCCTCTTCCCAGACTGACAATGTTGCTGTCCAAAGCTATCGGTGTTGCTCTTTAATTAAGTGGAGACACCCTAAGCTAGGAAGTGTGTTACTGCCTGGATCACCAGGTGAAAATAAGGTAAAAAAGCAGCATAAAAAAACAAAACGAATGCCTCCGTGACATTTAAGGACTGGTAAGCTGCAAGATATTCATTTTTTTTTGCATTCTTTATCAATGAAAATTTAAAAAAATACAGTTGGCAGTAGGGTATATAGACATCAGTAGACCCAATTTGTTCTTACTAATACAGAAGGACCTATGTAGAATGTTGCATAGAGTAGTTGCACAGACAATATATGAATGCAGTGTGAACTGTGAAAACAAGGTAATACAGTTGTAACCACCCCTCCACGTGAAGAATATAGTGGTGAACCTCATTCCATGGGGTTTACCAAACAGCAATATATCTAATGGAGGGGTGTCTTAACCTGTAATAACCAATATGGTGTGCACATGTGTCCTAATAACCAAAGTCTCAAGTATACGTGCATAATTTGACAACAGAACTAAAGGATTGGATCCAATCTGAGAGGGCATATTAAATAAAATGTATTGCACAGAGCAGGTAGGTATGGCATATTTGAAAATCAAAACAACAAAAAAAAAAGCAACAGTTTTCTATTCTCCTGACTGGCTCCATGGTAGCATAAAAATGGGAAATAACTAGCCGCAAACAAGGGTGGGATGCAGAAAAAGTTAAATCACTGTATTTATTGGCGTATAACACTCACTTTTTCACCATGAAAATCGGGTGCAAATAGTGCGTGTTATATGCCAATACTTCAGTTTTAGCTGCCTCGGAGGGGACAGGGAGGGGGGCTGGACGAGCACCGTCAGATTACATAACGTGAGAATCTCCTGTTTACTTGGTGGCCTCTGTAATAGGAACTCCCGTCTCCTGGGCCGCCATTGGACCACTGTTCTGTCTATCATAGGAGATTCTCACTGTATGTAATCTGTCAGCGCTCGTCCCGCCCCCCTCCCTGTCCCCTCTGGGCTGCAGATGGGCATCGGTCAGGCTGCACTGATGGCAATGATGAGGCTGCTGCATTGATGGCAATGGTGAGGCTGCATTGATGTGGACTAATGAGGCTGCATTGATGGCACTTGTGAGGCTGCAGATGGGCACTGACCCTTATTTTGCTTCAAAGTTCCTTAATTAAAATTTAAGTTTTTTTCCTGAAACTTCCCTCCTAAAATGAATGTGTGTGTTATATGCCGGTGCGTGTTATACGCCGATAAATACGGTATTTATTGGAGAGAGGATCTATGAGGTAGGAGTGAGGGCATAATCTACTCATTTTTATGCTGCCATGGAAAGGAAAATCCCGTTAAGTATTTTATAACAATTTTCCATTACTATACACATGTCCACAACAAAGTTTGGGGGCACCTATTTTTAATGAAAAGCTTAAAGCGGTAGTAAACCGTAGTAAATCCAAACAATCGGGCCCCTACAGGATAATAGCATAATGTGCTAGTATTCATCACATACTATCACATTACAAAAGACTTACCTTAGCCCTCCAACAGTGCACTGCACGGCTCTTAGGTGCTTCAATCTTCACCTGGTCTTCCTTCCGGGTTTGCAGGCTTTGGCAGTTTGATGACGTCACTCCTGCGTAAGCGCATGGGTTTCGCGGCCACGACATCGACATGGCTCTCTTAAAGCACGGCACATCGTTCATTGAGAGTGCATTGCGCATGCATCAGTGATGTTACCAGCTGCTACTATAGTAAATATCACCTAAACAGTGCAAGTTTAGGAGATATTTACTGTACCTACAATTAAGCCTTTTTTTAGGCTTACCTATAGGTACAAGCAACCCATGGGGACTTTACTGCCACTTTAATAACCAAGTTAAAATATTCCAGGAAATGATTGCCAGTTTCTGTCCAGTGATTGGGTAACATTCTACTATTGTGATAACACTGCATGTTACTACAGGTACTTAGTACATAATGAACACAAGAGGCTTATTCCAGTTCCAAAACATGCGTAAAAAAGCAAAGAGTTAACAGCACACATTCCTTTGGCTACTCCAGACGAGAGGTTCTCCTGTATTCAGGATCTGAGAGCCCATTGAGTAATGTCAGTACACATCATTGAACTTCTCAGGAGTAAAGTACTCTGGGCAGCTGATGATTTAATGGATTGTCTGAGAAGTCTAAATAAGGTAACAAAGTAATAGTCCTTGTTGCTTTGAATTATCCCGTTGCAGAGAACAGGCTGAAATAGAAAATCCAATATTTCATGTACATTTTTCTTCACTCCAAGCATCTGCTGCAAGCTAAAACATTTCCGTCAGGTCTATAATAGTCCAGATTAAAGCCTGAGTCATGGCATTTAGCAACATATACAGCATACACATACAGAATAGAAATGCTGGGTGCATGGCAAAGCTGCGAGCTGTGATCAAAGATAATTACCATACCATTTCTTTCCTATAATAACACTACATTTAGCTGTCATCTTCCGTACAAACACAAATATCACACTATAAACAAGCTAGACCATTTTATATTAGATAAGAGGATGACATAATGCACTATACACAATATAAAGCAACCCATGTTTTGGCCTTAATTGCACATTTTATGTCTTTGCTTTGTCTTTAAATCACAGGGATTTGTGCAGATTTGAATTCAATCAAGGGTAAATTGGACGCTGTAAATGTGGTCATGGATATTTGTCCGGGCAGGGATTTTTCTATGTTTGATAAACTAGATAATCCACTGTAATCCCCAATTGGACATACCCTCTGAATGGGATTATCAACATGGCACTGCGTCTTGGCTGTGCTGTTTGCGGCGTCCCTCGTGATGTTTTTTTGTGAAGAACATCTGTTGACTTGTTATCCGCTTTTACTGATTTGTTGTAGTTGAACTCCAGCCTTACCTTCAGTGTTGTTACACAGTTGTATAGGCTTCTCTCCTCTACTGAATTGACCTGCTCTGATTTCACTGCATACTGTTAGCTTCTCAATGTGTGCATTAGAGCCTGCAGCAAGTCAGATAAAGCCTGGATTTGAAGCAAGCTGTGTAATTAAAATAGAAAGGTTTTATTAAAAATTTTTATTGCAGAAGTTACAAAAATAGAAATTCAGTTTGAAAGACATTGCACACAAAAACTCCATTTATAAAGTATTACCTTGAGCTTCCTGTTATTTCTGTTAAGCAATGTGTCTAACTATGGGGTTTATTTTACTAAAGGGGAATAGACTGTGCACTTTGCAAGTGCAGTTGCACTCTGCAAAGGCATTTGCTTCAGAATTTGGTAAATGATGTGAAGCGTCACTTTGCAAATAATACCCAGACATGTGCTTCCACATGATTGGATGATGGAAGTCAGCAGAGCTTTCCCCCATTTACTAAGCCCTGGAGCATATGCCCTTGCAGAGTGCAACTTTACTTGCAAAGTGCATAGTCTGTATTGCCTTTGTTATATCCACCCTCTGATTGGTAAAGGTAAAACATTCCATGGCATGTAGCGTAGCACAGATATGCATCCTATCAATTTTATGGGAAGCACTCAATATTATAAATGGACCCACAGCATACGTCTTCTTTAACCGCTTGCTGACCGCCTCACGCAGATATACTGCGGCAGAATGGCACGTACAGGCAGAATCACGTACCTGTACGTTGCCCTTTAAAAGGCAGCCTGCGGGCGCACGCGCCCGTGGCAAGCTCCGTTAGTCAGGTGGCAGGTCCCGCGGACTCGATGTCCGCGGTGATACCCACGATCGTCTCATGGAGAAGAACAGGGAGATGCTAATGTAAACAAGCATCTCCCCGTTCTGCCTAGTGACAGTGTAACTGATCTCTGCTCCCTGTGATCGGGAGCAGAGATCAGTGACGTGCCACATACAGCCCCTCCCCCCCCCACAGTTAGAAACACTCCCTAGGACACACTTAATTCCTACACTGCCACCTAGTGGTTAACCCCTTCACTGCCAGTGTCATTTACACAGGAATCAGTGCATTTGTATAGCACTGATTGCTGTATAAATGACAATGGTCCCAAAAAGTGTCAAAAAATGTCCGATGTGTCCGCCATAATGTCGCAGTCACAATAAAAATCGCTGATCGCCAACATTACTAGTAAAAAGAAAATATTAATCAAATATTAATAAAAATGCCATAAAACTATCCCCTAATTTGTAAACGTTATAACTTTTGTACAAACCAATCAGTAAACGCTTATTGCGATTTTTTTACCAAAAACATGTAGAAGAATACGTATCGGCCTAAACTGAGGGAAAAAAATGTTTTTTTATATATTTTTGGGGGCTATTTATTATAGCAAAAAGTAAAAAATAATGCGTTTTTTTCAAAATTGTCGCTCTTTTTTTATTTATAGCACAAAAAAAAAAAACAGCAGGGGTGATCAAATACCACCAAAAGAAAGCTCTATTTGTGGGAAAAAAAGGACGTCAATTTTGATTGGGAGCCACGTCGCAGGACCGCGCAATTGTCAGTTAAAGCGACACAGTGCCGAATCCCAAAAAGTGCTCTGGTCAGGAAGGGGGTAAATTCTTCCGGGGCTGTAGTGGTTAATGTGATACCATAGGAAGCTGAAAGACAAACCTTAGGCCACATCATATACAGTGGGGCAAAAAAGTATTTATTCAGTCACCAATTGTGCAAGTTCTCCCATTTAAAAAGATGAGAGAGGTCTGTACTTGTCATCATAGGTATACCTCAACTATGAGAGACAAAATGTGGAAACAAATCCAGGCAATCACATTGTCTGATTTTTGAAAGAATTTATTTGCAAATTATGGTGGAAAATAAGTATTTGGCAAATATCAAAAGTTCATCTCAATACTTTGTTACATATCCTTTGCTGGCAATGACAGAGGTCAAAGTCTTCACAAGTCTGTAAGTCTTCACAAGGTTGTCACACACTGTTGCTGGTATGTTGGCCCATTCCTCCATGCAGATCTCCTCTAGAGCAGTGATGTTTTGGGGCTGTCGCTGGGCAACACGGACTTTCAACTCCCTCCAAAGGTTTTCTATGGGGTTGAGATCTGGAGACTGGCTAGGCCACTCCAGGACCTTGAAATGCTTCTTACAAAGCCACTCCTTCGTTGCCCGGGGTGGTGTGTTTGGGATCATTGTCATGCTGAAAGACCCAGCCACGTTTCATCTTCAATGCCCTTGCTGATGGGAGGAGGTTTGCACTCAAAATCTCACGATACATGGCCCCATTCATTCTTTCATGTACACGATCAGTCGTCCTGTTCCCTTTGCAGAGAAACAGCCCCAAAGCATGATGTTGCCACCCCCATGCTTCACAGTAGGTATGGTGTTCTTTGGTTGCAACTCATCATTCTCTCTCCTGCAAACACGACGAGTTGTGTTTCTACCAAACAGTTCTACTTTGGTTTCATCTGACCATATGACATTCTCCCAATCCTCTTCTGGATCATCCAAATGCTCTCTAGAAAACCTCAGACGGGCCCAGACATGTACTGGCTTAAGCAGGGGGACACGTCTGGCACTGCAGGATCTGAGTCCCTGGCGGCGTAGTGTGTTACTGATTGTAGCCTTTGTTACGTTGGTCCCAGCTCTCTGCAGGTCATTCACTAGGTCCCCCGTGTGGTTCTGGGATTTTTGCTCACCGTTCTTGTGATCATTTTGACCCCCACGGGGTGAGATCTTGCGTGGAGCTCCAGATCGAGGGAGATTATCAGTGGTCTTGTATGTCTTCCATTTTCTAATTATTGCTCCCACAGTTGATTTCTTCACACCAAGCTGCTTGCCTAGTGCAGATTCAGTCTTTGCCACCTGGTACAGGTCTACAATTTTGTTTCTGGTGTCCTTCGACAGCTCTTTGGTCTTCACCATGGTGGAGTTTGGAGTGTGACTGTTTGAGGTTGTGGACAGGTGTCTTTTATACTGATAACAAGTTCAAACAGGTGCCATTAATACAGGTAATGAGTGGAGGACAGAGGAGCCTCTTAAAGAAGAAGATACAGGTCTGTGAGAGCAAGAAATCTTGCTTGTTTGTAGGTGACCAAATACTTATTTTCCACCATAATTTGCAAATAAATTCTTTCAAAAATCAGACAATGTGATTGTCTGGATTTGTTTCCACATTTTGTCTCTCATAGTTGAGGTATACCTATGATGACAATTACAGGCCTCTCTCATCTTTTTAAGTGGGACAACTTGCACAATTGGTGGCTGACTAAATACTTTTTTGCCCCACTGTATAAATAAAAGACCTTGCTGCAAGATGTATAGACACACCATATTCACGCTTTACTGGCAATAAGAAAAACAGCACTATAGGATAGGTTATGTATTTCAACTGCATATTGATTCTCCATCCCTGTGAGCCTGCTACTACAATTCAATAATTGAAAAGAATATTTGCGTGCAGGTAAACTACCTCTTAACCACTTCCCTCCTGGCCTATTGTAAAATGACGGACAATTGGTAATAGCGTTATCCTGGGTGGGTGTTATATGACATCCTCCAGGAGTTCACCTCGTGCGTGCCCTAGGGGCCATATAGCAGCGCGATCTGTCACCCGCTGTTTCCACCGGACACATCGGAACACAGATCGTTGTACCAGGCCGGCCCTTGTACCATGTGATCGCTGTGACCAATCACATATGAATAGAACACAATGGCTTTCATTCATAGCCATTCATTGTGTACTATTGTGATCTCTGTGATTGGTCACAGTGATTACATAGTACAGGAGCCAATCACAGTGGAACTGTACCATGTGACAACTGTGGTTAATCACAGCTATCATAACAGTACACAATGTCACATGAATAGATGCCATTCACAAAAATGATTGCTTAAAACAGAGATAAAATCATCAATATAATAAGTAATCACAGTGCGAAAAAAACCTGATGACCTTCACAGAGCAGTACAGTGTCACAGCATGTAACAACAAAAAAAGTAAAAAAAACTGGCATCCCTGATCTCTGCCACACCAGTCATATGATGGTGTACTGCACTGGTGACAGAAGGTAAAAACAAATGTGAAAAAAAAACATTTCTTTTTTAATTTCTTCATTTTCCAAAAAAGACTGACAAAAATTACAACTTCAAAAAACCTACCATGTCTCTTACTAAATACCTTGGACTATCTATTTTCCAAAAAAAGGGGTCATTTGGGGGGAGGGGGGCGTTGTACTGTCCTGGCATTTTAGGGGGGCTTCAAGAAATGAGGCAAGCAGTCACAGTACATCAGGACTGATCAATTTTTAAATATACAGTGGGGATAGAAAGTATTCAGACCCCCTTAAATTTCTCACTCTTTGTTATATTGCAGCTATTTGCTAAAATCATTTAAGTTCATTTGTTTTCCTCATTAATGTACACACAGCACCCCATATTGACAGAAAAGCACAGAATTGTTGACATTTTTGCAGATTTATTAAAAAAGAAAAACTGAAATATCACATGGTCCTAAGTATTCAGACCATTTGCTGTGACACTCATATATTTAACTCAGGTGCTGTCCATTTCTTCTGATCATCCTTGAGATGGTTCTACACCTTCATTTGAGTCCAGCTGTGTTTGATTATACTGATTGGACTTGATTAGGAAAGCCACACACCTGTCTATATAAGACCTTACAGCTCACAGTGTATGTCAGACCAAATGAGAATCATGAGGTCAATGGAACTGCCTGAAGAGCTCAGAGACAGAATTGTGGCAAGGTACAGATCTGGCCAAGGTTACAAAAAAATTCTGCTGCACTTAAGGTTCCTAAGAGCACAGTAGTCTCCATAATCCTTAAATGGAAGACGTTTGGGACGACCAGAACCCTTCCTAGAGCTGGCCGTCCAGCCAAACTGAGCTATTGGGGGAGAAGAGCCTTGGTGAGAGAGGTAAAGAAGAACCCAAAGATCACTGTGGCTGAGCTCCAGAGATGCAGTCGGGAGGTGGGAGAAAGTTGTAGAAAGTCAACCATCACTTCAGCCCTCCACCAGTCGGGGCTTTATGGCAGAGTGGCCTGACGGAAGCCTCTCCTCAGTGCAAGACACATGAAAGCCTGCATGGAGTTTGCTAAAAAACACCTGAAGAACTCCAAGATGGTGAGAAATAAGATTCCCTGATCTGATGAGACCAAGATAGAACTTTTTGGCCTTAATTCTAAGCGTTATGTGTGGAGAAAACCAGGCACTGCTCATCACCTGTCCAATACAGTTCCAACAGTGAAGCATGGTGGTGGCAGCATCATGCTGTGGGGGTGTTTTTCAGCTGCAGGGACAGGACGACTGGTTGCAATCGAGGGAAAGATGAATGCGGCCAAGTACAGGGATATCCTGGACGAAAACCTTCTCCAGAGTGCTCAGGACCTCAGACTGGACCGAAGGTTTACCTTCCAACAAGACAATGACCCTAAGCACACAGCTAAAATAATGAAGGAGTGGCTTCATAACAACTCCGTACTGTTCTTGAATGGCCCAGCCAAAGCCCTGACTTAAACCCAATTGAGCATCTCTGGAGAGACCTAAAAATGGCTGTCCACCAACGTTTACCATCCAACCTGACAGAACTGGAGAGGATCTGCAAGGAGGAATGGCAGAGGATCCCCAAATCCAGGTGTGAAAAACTTGTTGCATCTTTCCCAAAAAGAATCATGGCTGTATTAGATCAAAAGGGTGCTTCTATTAAGTACTGAGCAAAGGGTCTGAATACTTAGGACCATGTGATATTTCAGTTTTTCTTTTTTAATAAATCTGCAAAAATGTCAACAATTCTGTGTTTTTCTGTCAATATGGGGTGCTGTGTGTACATTAATGAGGAAAAAAAATGAACTTAAATGATTTTAGCAAATGGCTGCAATATAATAAAGAGTGAAAAATGTAAGGGGGTCTGAATACTTTCCGTCCCCACTGTGTGTGTGTGTGTGTGTGTGTGTGTGTGTGTGTGTGTGTGTGTGTGTGTGTGTATATGTGTATGTGTATATATATATATATATATATATATATATATATATATATATATATATATATATATATATATATATATATATACAGTGCTGTGAAAACGTATTTGCCCCTTCCTGATTTTTTGTGCATATTTGTCACACTTAAAGCAGAATTTCAGTAATTTTTTTATCTTTCAATCAATTAAATCTTCTGCCCTTGTTGTTTTAACTTTGGATAGTAAAACATTTTAAACTCCGCTCCTCCTAACTTTGATATTGCAGGAACAGGCTGCTCCGCATGGCATGTATCAATGGTCATCACTCCGTGGGGCTCTCTGCAGGGGACATTCTGAAGGTACTATCTTAGTACCTCCAGAGTGCCCCCTTACATCCTCCAAGGTGCCCCTTAGTGCTCCTTTACTTCCTCCACAGTGCCCCTTAGCACAGTAGTACTAAGGGGGCACTTTGAAGGTACTAAGGAGGCACACTGGAGGAGGATGTAAGGGACACTCTGGAGGATGTAAGGGGGGACTCTGGAGGCACAGATGTAAGGGGGCACTCTGGAGGCATAGATGTAAGAGGGCACTCTGGAGGATGTAAGGGGGCACTCTGGAGGATGTAAGGAGGGACTCTGAAGGACATAAGGGGCACTTTGAAGACACTGATGTAAGGGGGAACTGATGTAGGGGGGCACTGATGTGGGGGGGGCACTCTGGAGGATGTAAGGGGACTCTGATGTAAGCTGGGACTCTGGGGACACGGATGTAAGGGGGGACTCTGATATGAATGTGGTGTTCATCCTGACTGGTGCACTACATATGTTGTTTTTTTGTTACTTACTCCTGACCCTGCACTCTATACATTATGCTGTACATAGACCCGACCAAGGTGTTAATTTTCTCAACAGTTGCTAATAAAGTTGCTAAGCACCCTAAACTACTCACCCAATTATCAGCATGGTCCTTTGACACTTCCTCCTGCTTTCTACCTGAAAAAGCTGGAGGAAGTGCCTGCAGGAGCCTGACATTGCACCTGCCATCCACTGATCCACGAAGCATAGGTGCAATGCTTTGCAGGCTCCAGTGAGAAAAAAATAATAAATGCGCTTTTTTTCCTGAAAAATTTACAATTATTATTTTTTTCCTTAATGGTAAATGTAGGCTTTATATATCGATTGTCTTAGTTTATAATAGGAGTTTCTCTCATAGTTAAGGTTGTCAGTAAAAAATGTGCTCAGTCTGTACATTTTTCAAGCTTTGTCAAAGAAAATAAAGTAATTGGGGGTTGGCAACACTGGATAGGAGTAAATGGCCCTGGGATCAGTGGGAAAGGACCCGGGCCTAGAGGGGGGCCCTTCATGGTTTCTTGCACTAGGGCCCTGAAGGTTCAAGTCATGCCTCTGCAGCAGGACAATGATCCGAAACACACCAGCAAGTCCACCTCTGAATGGCTCAAAAAAACAAACAAAATTAAGTTTTGGAAGTGGTTCAGTCAAAGTCTGGACTTAAATCTGATTGATATGCTGTGGCATAACGTTAAGTAGGCCATTCATGCTGGAAAACCCTCCAATGTCACTGAATTAAAACAATTCTGCAAAGAAGAGTGGGCCAAAATTCCTCCACAGCAACGTAAAAGATGCATTGGCAATTATCGCAAACACTTAATTGCAGTTGTTGGCACCAAGGGTGGCACAACCAGTTATTAGGTTTAGGGGGCAATTACTTTTTCACATAGGGCCAGGCAGGTTTGGACAGCTTTTTTCCCTTAATAAATTAAATCATCATTTAAAAACTGCATTTTGTATTTACCCGGGTTATTTTTGTGTAATAATAACATTTGTTTGATGATCTGAATCATTTAGGTGTGACAAATATGTAAAAGATTTAAAAAATCAGGAAGGAGGCAAATACTTTTTCACATCACTATATTATTATTATACAGGATTTATATAGTGCTGACAGTTTAAGCAGTGCTTTACAAATTAAGGGTAGAGAGTACAAATATAATACACTTATCAGCGGAATCAGAGGGCCCTACAGTATATATTATATACCGTATTTATCGGTGTATAACATGCACAGGTATATAACACGCACCCCAATTTTAGGAGGGAAGTTTAAGGAAAAAAAAACTTACATTTTAAATAAAGAACTTTGAAGCAAAATTAGGGTCACAGCCCATCAATGCACCCTGCTCAGTGCCCATCTGCAGCCTATAAATTAACCAACAATGCAGCCTGCTCAGTGCCCATCTGCAGCCTCACCTTTCCCATCATTGCAGCCTCGCCAGTGTTGGATTATCCCTGCTGTCTCCAAGGGAGGAAAAGGAGCGAGCGCCTCTGAATTACACAGAGCCGCGATCTCCTGTGTACGCAGGGCTCCGTCACTCACAGCTACGCCCACTGGCCCTGCTCATATGATAGTCAGAACAGTGGCCAAATGCGGGGCCAGGAGGAGTGGCTGTGAGTGACGGAGCGCCTTGTACACAGGAGATCGTGGCTCTATGTAGAAACAGAAGGGATCAGTGTATAACACGCACCCACGATTTTCCACTGATTTTAAGGGGGAAAAAGTGCATGTTATACGCAGATAAATATGGTATATATATATATATATATATATATATATATATATATATATATATATATATATATATATATATATATAAGGACGAGCTTCTGGCTCGTCCTTGCTTCCGAGCATGCGTGTTTGTATTTTGGACTTTTGTGTACACACGATCGGAAAATCCAACACACACTTAGAGTAGCGGAAAGTTTGAAAACCTGCTAGCCAACATTTGTCCGATGAAGCATACACACGGTCTGATTTTCCGCCAACAGCCTGACATCCAACATTTCCTGCCGGAAAGTCCGATCGTGTGTACAGGGCTTAAGTCTTTCAGAATGTCCAATGTATGCTATGCATACTAGCACAATATGACATTATCCTGCAGGGGGAAAGTTTTTTTTTCTTTTTTTTTGGAAACTTTACAAACGCCTTAAGTCAGGTAGAAGTCAATGTGTATAAAGTCTTCACCTCGGACCCAGATCTGCATAGAAATCATTAACAGGATCGTCAAAATTACCTACATATTTTATATCATACATCTGAATTGATATAACTATAGTTGGGAGAAATGTTGTTAAAGTGGTATTAAACCCAAAACCATAAATGTAAAATATTGTAGCTTACCAATCATTAGAGGTGCTGGCTGCATAATGCCGTATACACACAACCGGACTTTCCGTCAGAATAGACTCCGATGGTCTTTCCGACGGAGTTGCGCTGAAACGGACTTGCCTACACACAATCACACGTTGGGACTAGAAAAAGGAAGTTCAATAGCCAGTAGCCAATAGTTGCCCTTGCGTCATTTTTGGTCCGTCGGACTAGCATACAGACGAGCGGTTTTCCCGGTAGGAACTGATTCCGTCGGAAAGATTTGAAACATGTTCTATTTCTAGGTCCGTCAGAATTTTAGTAAGAAAAAGTCCGATTTATTTTTTAGGCTTTTTCCCCCTTTATTTTCACCTGGTGATCTGGCCAGTAACACACATCATGTATTAGTAGCACAGGGGCACCTTTGGACAGCAGCATTGTCATTCGGGGGGGAGGGGAGTGTTATGCCCCGTACACACGAGTGGATTTTCCGTCGGAAAAAACTTGGATGATTTTTCCAACGGAATTCCGCTCAAGCTTGCCTTGCATCCACACGGTCACACAAAAGTTCTCTGAACTTTCTCCCATCAAGAACGCAGTGACATACAACACTACGACAAGCTGAGAAATTTAAGTTCAATGCTTCCGAGCATGCGTGGAATTGTTTCCGAGCATGTGTAGGAATTTTGCGCATTGGAATTTGTACAGATGATCGCATTTTCGAATAGGAACTTTTCCCAACCGAAAAATAGAGAACATGCTCTCAATCTTTTGCTGGCTGGAATTCCGCCAGCAAAAGACCGATGGAGCATACACACGGTCGCATTTTCCGACAAAAAGCTCTCATCTGAGTTTTGTTGGCGGAATTTCCGATCGTGTGTACGTGGCATTAGATGTACTAGCAGATTTAAATACACTAGCAAATTGAAGCCAAACTATAGCTAATACTTTATATGCAGTTACAGCAAATTATTTTTTTGGGGGGATAAAAGTTTTACATAAATAAATCATTCATGATCATTGTAAGCACCCCTGTTAGCAGTAAATTGTTTGTCTCATCCATGTAACTGATACGTCTGGTAGAGAGATTGTTCTTTTGAAAAAAACAACAGACTCACTGGCCAGATCACCAGGTAAAAAAAGAAGAAAAAGACTAAAAAAAAAAAAAAAGACCGGCGAGCCATTACATCTAAGAATTAGTAAGATGTACTATAATGAATGTTTGCTTTTAGGTGTAATACCACTTTAACCAAATTCTAGCATGCAAAGCCTGTTATGAGTTCCGCCAAAGAGATTGCATATAGGAGGTTATTGGGCTCAGATCAGCGATATTCACCACGATCATGCACCCCCCCCGTGTACCTAATATAAATTATATTTACAGCATCAGGTCCCTCCTTCAATCACAAAGGATAAAATCATAAATAATTGTTTTGATCCCAATGTACTGATATGGCCCCAGAAACATTTTGAACATACGCCAAGTAATAATAAAGACATCAAAAGTTCTTCCTTCTGCAGCTCAGCGCTTGTCTCTTTCAAGTGGAAACACATTGCAAAAGTGTTTTTTTTTTTTAAAAGCAACAATGTTGGAATGAACTAATAGGTAAGCAATGTAAATAGATTTCTTTTTAATAAAATATTTTATCTTTGGATTATTTACAGCATATAATCTATCATCCCTTTGTAAACATGGAAGCATTTTCCTTTCATTGTCTCTACTGTTAGACTGCCTTTTAATTTAGATCATTAATATGTCTAAACATCAAAAGTGGAGTAATATATTCTTATTTTGGACAGTTGAACAGTGATGAAAGATAATTCTGTTATTGAAGTGTTCAGTCCATTGTAATTCTTCTACCTAATAATTTAGCTCCAGCGGCATCCAACTTGGCTCACAAAAACCAAGCCAAAATGTTGCATTTATACTCAGCCAGGGTTATAAGCCTATTTACTGAATCGATTTCATTTCCAGCTTGAAATTCAACGTGTGCAGCCTACTGGCCCATTCTCTAAACCCCTAGCCAGTATACTTTCTGAATGGCCATGGTTCAGAGCCTGCCAAAATCAAAGTATTCCCCGGTCCCAAGGATCACCTTCTGGAGTTCCTAAAGTAGAACTATAGGCATTTTTCATTCTCATTGTGTAAGGGATGGTCATAACCCCTGTAAGGTTTATTTTTGCCCTCTTTGTCCCGATGGGGAGATTTACCTACACTTCCTGTCTCATAGCCAAGACAGGAAGTGAGAGAAAATCCCTGCAAATGGAGGGAATCTATTGGGGACCCCCAGGCCACCGGAACTAGTGTTCCCATTGGAAGATTTCCCCTCTATTACTTTTCTGGGTACAACCCAAAATGTGGGACTTTCTTTTACTTTTAGTGATAAACAGGACAAATAGAGAGGGGGCATCTCCCTAACGGGGGCACAGACATCAACAAAAACTGACAAGCGTTCCAATCTCTCTCTACTCTATCCAAAACTAAAAAAAAAAAGTTTTCCCTTTAGTTATACTTTAACCAGTTCCATACCGGTCCTATTCTGGCACTCCTCTCCTACATGTAAAAATAATCATTTGTTTGCTAGAAAATTACTCAGAACCCCCAAACTTTATATATGTTTTTTAGTAGAGACCCTAGGGAATAAAATGGCGGTTGTTGCAACTTTTTATGTCACACGGTATTTGCGCAACAATTTTTCAATGCATTTTTCCTTCATGAATCTAAAAATAACAAAACAGTAAATTTAGCCCAATTTTTTTTGTATAATGTGAAAGATGAAGTTACATAGAGTAAATAGATACCTAACATGTCACGCTTTAAAATGGCGCCAAACTTTAGTACTTACAAATTTCCATAGGCAACGCTTTCACATTTTTTACAGGTTACCAGTTTAGAGTTACAGAGGAGGTCTAGTGCTAGAATTGTTGCTCTTACTCTAACCCACGTGGCGATACCTCTCATGTGTTATTTGAACGCCGTTTACATATGCAGGCGCGACGTAATTGTGCGTTCGCTTCTGTGCACGAGCACACAGGGACTGGGGCGCTTTAATTTTTTTTTTTTTTTTTTGTTTCTTTTACTTTAATATTTTTATTTTTACACACTCTCTTCAATTTTTTTTTTGATTCCTTCTATTCCTATTACAAGGAATGTAAACATCCCTTGTAATAGGAATAGTGCGTGACAGGTCCTCTTTATGGAGAGATGTGGGGTCATCACATCTCTTCTCCCAGGCTGGAAAGATTGAGATAAAAAAAAAAAAAAAAAAAACAATCTCTTTCTTTCCAGCCGAGTTCTCAGCTTTGTTTACTTCTGCCATCATAACGTTGCGCCCGGGCCTCTGAATGTCATAGAGATAGTTACATATTTAGTCAGGTTGAAAAAAGACACAAGTACATCTAGTTCAACCATAAAAAATAAAAATTAAAAAAATTATAAATAAAAAATATCATACAATCCCATATACCCAATCCTATACCCACCGTTGATCCAGAGGAAGGCGAAAAACCTCAGAAAAGCATGATCCAGCTGGAGAAAAAATTCCTTCCTGGTCCCAGAGAAGCAATCGGATTTTCCCTGGATCAGCTTTATCTAGAAATGTTAGTACCCAGTTATATTGTGTACATTTAGGAAAGTATCCAGGCCTTTCTTAAAGCAATCTACTAAGCTGGCCAGAACCACCTCTGGAGGGAGTCTATTCCACATTTTCACAGCTCATACTGATGACTAGGGACCATCTGGTCACTGGAAATCTCTATGATCAATGTCCGGCGGCGGTGGATTCTTTCTCCGGCTCGCAACAGAGGGCGGCGGGAGGGGGGGATGTCCCCTCCCGCCGCCTGTAAGAACGATCAAGCGGCTGAGTTGCCGCTATGATTGTTCTTAAGGTCCACAGAATCGCCGGCTGTAAAAGATGATATCTGAATGATGCTTGCAGCTGTAGGCATCATTCAGATATCACCACTCAAACTGAAAGACATCATATGATGTCCTTGGGCTAGAAGTGGTTAGGGTTATTAGAGACGTAAGATCACACTTATAGAATCCATTTGGTTATGGTTGGCTTATCAGACATTTCTTGGCTAGGCCTACCAAGGGTAACCAGCCAGACTGGCGGCCAATTGTTTTTTTTCCTGGTGAGATAACTTGCCACCTAGTTCATTCTCACAGTAGTGACTAAAAGGTTTAGTTTACCTTTACCAAAAGAAAAACTGCTTATGCGGGTAATGGGCACATGTAGATACAAACTGTGAAACTTTGACTAAAATTGGATATTCCATACCTCCCAAAGTCTGGATAAAAAACTCCCAGAGATGGCAAACTCCCAGCCCATCCTGACTTGTTATTCTGACATTGCTAAGACACTACCAGTCAGTACTGCTCAACAACCCACACCCCACCCCCCCAATAACCCCAACCACAGTAGCGAGCTCTCAAACCCCTGCCCATGTGTGGTCCCCTATTTCCTCCATGGCACCATTGCTAAGCTCAGAGCTATTGCAAAATGGGAGATAGAGTGCATGCCAGGATTGGCTGAAAGAGCAACATCCGAGCTTCAAGGCAGGATATGATGATGTCTCTGAAAATTTTGTCTCTGTCCCTGCTCCATAGAAGTAGATTGATTGATTGGCTTTTGTGGAAGGAAAATGCTGGAAAACTTTTGTCGATCAGCAACTACAGACGCTGATCAGTGTTTTTCTGATGGTGGTGAGTCTCGCTGCCAGAATACAATATCCCGGCAAGGGACAGCCAGCTGGCTGAATGAAGAAAAACCTCCCCGTCTATGGCCAGCTTGAGCGTCATATTAAAAATACTGCCCTCCTGAACCTTACTGACACCCTTAAGTATTTAAAGCTTTCAGTCATTCTCCCCTATCTCTTTCTTTCTCAAGACTGTACATATGAAGTTCCTGAAGTCTCTCCTGATATGTTTTATCCACCAGATCTTTCACTATTTTGTTTTTAATCCTTGGATTTGTCCGATATCATCAATAGCTTTTTGTAAGTGAGCCCTCCAAGCCTCTTCTGAGTATCGCTCCATACTCTTCTTGTACATCGCCTCCTCTCTTCTGAGTATCGCTCCATACTCCTCCTGTACATCTCTTCCTCTCTTCTGAGTATCGTTCCATACTCCTCCTGTACATCTCTTCCTCTCTTCTGAGTATCGCTCCATACTCCTCCTGTACATCGCTTCCTCTCTTCTGAGTATCGCTCCATACTCTTCCTGTACATCGCTTCATCTCTTCTGAGTATCGCTCCATACTCCTCCTGTACATCTCTTTCTCTCTTCTGAGTATCGCTCCATACTCCTCCTGTACATCGCTTCCTATCTTCTGAGTTTTGCTCCATACTCCTCCTGTACATCGCTTCCTATCTTCTGAGTATTGCTCCATACTCTTTCTGTACATCGCTTCATCTCTTCTGAGTATCACTTCATACTCCTCCTGTACATCGCTTCCTCTCTTCTGAGTATCGCTCCGTACTCTTCCTGTACATCGCTTCATCTCTTTTGAGTATCGCTCCATTCTCCTCCTGTACATCTCTTCCTCTCTTCTGAGTATCGCTCCATACTCTTCCTGTACATCGCTTCATCTCTTCTGAGTATCGCTCCATACTCTTCCTGTACATCTCTTCCTCTCTTCTGAGTATCGCTCCATACTCTTCCTGTACATCTCTTCCTCTCTTCTGAGTATCGCTCCATACTCTTCCTGTACATCTCTTCCTCTCTTCTGAGCATCGCTCCATACTCTTCCTGTACATCGCTTCATCTCTTCTGAGTATCGCTCCATACTCTTCCTGTACATCTCTTCCTCTCTTCTGAGTATCGCTCCATACTCTTCCTGTACATCTCTTCCTCTCTTCTGAGCATCGCTCCATACTCTTCCTGTACATCGCTTCCTCTCTTCTGAGTATTGCTCCATACTCTTCCTGTACATCGCTTCCTCTCTTCTTAGTATCGCTCCATACTCTTCCTGTAAATCGCTTCCTCTCTTCTGAGTATCACTCCATACTCTTCCTGTACATCGCTTCCTCTCTTTCGTTCTCCAGACTAGCTAGCACTGTAGGCCTGACACTGACTCAACCAGGCCTAAAGCAAATGTCCTTCACAAGCAGGGACCGCGGGCCCCTATGGTGTAGCAAAAAGAAAATAGTCAATTCTGGTACTAGCTGTCCCACATACGGCTACTGATCCCAGTCAGCCCTCTTCAGGCCCTGCCAGCCCTCCTGGCTGCAGCTGCTCGACTCCACTTTCCACGACACCACAGTCCTCTCCTCTGGTTCTGCACCCGACTGCACTCTCCCAGTCCTTTCAGGTGTGCCTCCCCAGTCCTCCCGACTGTGCATGCCACTCACCAGCCCTCTTGACTGCAACCAGTGGTTTCTCTCCCTGGAGACTTGCCCAGCAGTACTCTCTCCTGCTGTCCTCTCTTGCTCCCCCTGTGCCTCCTGTCCAGGACACCTCCACGTTTTCTTGGAGAGCCCTGTCCGCACCCGAGCCCAGGCCCAAGGTCACCCCCCCAGACTGGAGAGCTCCCTCCAAGGCCCCGACAGCCTCAGTACTCCATCTCCAACTCCTCAACCTGACAACTTCTCCCAAACTGGGCTGACCCTGGGTATTTGAGGAGGCCTGCCCCCTGCCAATTCCAAGTTGGAGATTGGTCAGGGCTCCTCAGAATACTCTAGGCAGCTCCACATCCCCTCTCCTCCTCTCTTTCCAGAACCTTCTAGAGAGCTCTGGAAAGAAGAGGGAGGTCTTGGTGATGCTGCCTGTGAGTCACCCAGTTTTCTACCCTGAGCCACTCCCAGCCCAGATCAAACAAAAACAAACAGGCCTGGCTGCCAGCCAGGCCGGCCTAAATTTACCTACACTAACAACTCTTACTCTAGAACCTACACTACTAGAGGGTGCTACAATTTGCGCAAAATATCTAGCGTTGACTTAAAGGGGTGTGGTTTAATACAATCTGAGATGACTTACATAGTGCAGAATGTGGTAAGGTTAAATAGGGAATGTACAGTGCAGAGTGGAGGGCGGTGGGTAGTATATGCAGGAGAGGGGTGCGGAGTGTATGGAGGTGGGTAGTATGTGCAGGTGAGGAATGCGGAGTGTACAGGGGTAGGTAGTATGTGCAGGATGGTGTCAGTAGGACAGTGGACAGTGTCAGTAGTTATTTTTTTTATTTTACAATTTAATTTTTTAGTATTTTTTTTTTAAATGCTTTTTTGGGACCAGTGGATGGTGTTAGTAGAGCAATGAACAGCGTCAGAATTTTTTTATTTTTTATTATCTTTTACAATTTTATTTTATTTTTTATTTTTTACAATTTATTTTTGTGCTTTTTTTTCACAATGATGGGGGGTGGGGTTTTATTTTTTAAATATATTTTTTCACAGTGCTTTTGGGAAAGGGGGTGGGGGGATGGGGCAGTGGTTGGTGTCAGTGGGGCAGTGGACAGTGTCAGTGGGGCAGTGGACGGTGTCAGTGGGGCAGTGGACAGTTTCAGTGGTCAGTGTCAGCATGGCAGTGGTCAGTGTCAGTGGTTGGTGTCAGTAGGACAGTGGTTGGTGTCAGTGGTTGGTGTCAGTAGGGCAGTGGTCGGTGTCAGTGGTTGGTGTCAGTAGGGCAGTGGTCGGTGTCAGTAGGGCAGTGATCGGTGTCAGTGGTCGGTGTCAGTAGGGCAGTGATCAGTGTCGGTGGTTGGTGTCAGTAGGGCAGTGGTCTGTGTCAGTAGGGCAGTGATCGGTGTCAGTGGTCGGTGTCAGTAAGGCAGTGGTCGGTGTCAGCGGTTGGTGTCAGTAGGGCAGTGGTCGGTGTCAGTAGGGCAGTGATCGGTGTCAGTAGGGCAGTGGTCGGTGTCAGTAGGGCAGTGGTCGGTGTCAGTGGTTGGTGTCAGTAGGGCAATGGACGATGTTAGTAGATTTTTTTATTTTTATGTATTTTCTTTAAGTTAATTTGTTCTTAATTTTTTTTCACAATCCTTTTTGGGGGTGGGCGGTTGTGGTGTCAGTAGTTTTTTATTTTTTATTTACAATTTTATTTTTTTATCTTTTTTTTTTTTTACAATTTTATTTTTCAATATTTATGTATTTTATTATTTATTTATTTTTTATCAGCCCTGTTGGGGGCTTTGGTGACATGTGAGGGGTCTAAACAGAGACCCCTGACATCTTCCATTTGAGACAGAGAAAGGGACAGAGGACACAGATTCCCCAGTCCTTTTCTCTGCATTGAAGATGAATGGAGAGGAGACAGAGGCTCTTCTCCATTCATAAACTGAAGCAGAGTAACACAGAGGTTACTCTGCTCAGTTATCACAGAACACAGGAGCGATCGGTAAAAAACGCTCACTATGTCCCATTCCTAAAAGAAAGGGGCCAGTAAATGACATACAGGCCCCTTCCTCCTGACAGATCCCCCCCCCCCCCAGCCTGCGGGAGAGGAGGGAAGCCAGTTGTGGGGGACGAGGGGGGGCGGAGGAGGAAGACACAGCGGGCGGTTGAGATAGACACGGAGGGGGACCAGAGAAGAAGAAGGGGGTGGAGGAGAACACGGGTGGTGGATGAGGAGGAAGACACGGGGGACAGTTGGGGATGATCGGTGCTGCGGGGACAGCTGTGAGCACTGATCTCCCTGCATGGCTTTTCAGCAGTGTTAATTTTGGCAGCAAATTTCGATTTAGTTTTAGTCTCAGTCTTATGCCCTGTACACACGGTCGGACATTGATCGGACATTCCAACAACAAAATCCATGGATTTTTTCCGACGGATGATGGCTCAAACTTGTCTTGCATACACACGGTCACACAAAGTTGTCGGAAAATCCGATCGTTCTGAACGCGGTGACGTAAAACAGGTACGTCGGGACTCTAAACGGGGCAGTAGCCAATAGCTTTCATCTCTTTATTTATTCTGAGCATGCGTGGCACTTTGTGCGTCGGATTTGTGTACACACGATCGGAAATTCCGACAACGGATTTTGTTGTCGGAAAATTTTATATCCTGCTCTCAAACTTTGTGTGTCGGAAAATCCGATGGAAAATGTGTGATGGAGCCTACACACAGTCGGAATATCCGACAACAAGGTCCTATCACACATTTTCCTTCGGAAAATCCGACCGTGTGTACAGGGCATTAGGACTAAAATAGCATTTTAGTTTTAGTCCCATTTTAATCTTCTGCAATTGTTTTAGTTTTAGTCATATTTAGTCGTATTTTAGACCACTAAAATCTCCAGTACATTTTAGTCGACCAAAAATCTAATTTTAGTCCTCTAAAATCTAATGGGTGTAATTAAATTGTAATGCATTAGTTAACATTTCTATACAATTTCCAAACTCATTATATACTACTGGAGTGAAAAAACTAATATGTTATTATTTATGTTATTGAGGTAGGAATATGCACTACAGGACAGTGTTAATTTTGAAGTCAAATTTCAATTTAGTTTTAGTCTTATGCCCTGTACACACGGTCGGATTTTCCGACGGAAAATGTGTGATAGGACCTAGTTGTCGGAAATTCCGACCGTGTGTAGGCTCCATCACACATTTTCCATCGGAATTTCCGACACACAAAGTTTGAGAGCCTGCTATAAAATTTTCTGACAACAAAATCTGTTGTCGGAAATTCCGATCGTGTGTACAGAAATCCGACGCACAAAGTGCCACGCATGCTCAGAATAAATTAAGAGACGAAAGCTATTGGCTACTGCCCCCGTTTATAGTTCCGACGTACGTGTTTTACTCCACTGCGTTCAGAACGATCGGATTTTCTGACAACTTTGTGTGACCGTGTGTATGCAAAACAAGTTTGAGCCAACATCCGTCGGAAAAAATCTATGGATTTTGTTGTCGGAATGTCCGATCAATGTCCGACGGTGTGTACAGGGCATTAGTCTTTTGACTAAAATGCCATTTTAGTTTTAGTTGTATTTTAGTCATCTCTATTGTTTTAGTTTTAGTCGTATTTTAGTCGACTAAAATAGTATTCATTTAGTCGACTAAAATGTTTTAGTTGACAAAATTAACACTGCTTTTCAGGTGAAAGCCGCGGAAGGGAAAGAAGGATAAGCAGATGATGAAAAGCCATGCGGGGAGATCGGTGCTCACAGCTGTCCCCGCTGCACCGATCATCCCCGACTGTCACTGGACATTTATGTGTGCAGAAGTGACGGGGGGGCGTGAGCGCACTCTGCTTTTACCCAGAACATGCTCTGCCTCTCTTATGCGCGCTCTGGCCAGGGGAAGTGTAGAGGTGGGCGGGGAGTCTGCTGGCGTCAGGCACTGCCCACCGAGCGCCAGATAACAGACCCGCCCACTGATTCCGGAGTTTTTGGGGGCTCCAAACAGAGAAAGGGGAGATATTTGAAAGGTAAGGATACATGCAGGAGGTATGTATATCCTCATTGTTCAGCACTATGGCAGTACTTTATAAGTGATGAGAGTGGGTTTACATCCACTTTAATATGTACAGTCTGGAGGAAAGAAGGGAAAGGGGAGCAGGGTATGATTTTCAATATGAAACCAAAATCAAGAACACTGGGACATTATTATTATTATACAGGACATGACTTCAAACTAACTAGAGGAAAGTTCAAAACTAATCATAGAAAGTATTATTTTATTGGAAGAGTAGTTGATGCCTGAAAGAGACTTGCAGCAGAGCCAGTGAGTCCATGCATGTGATTGGGTATTCTTTGCAAATTGAATCCCCCCCCATTCATTGAACTGGTTATAAAACATTGCATTAAGCTAAAAAATGTTTAGGCATCAGTATCATCCCCTCACTTCCCCTTTTACTAACCTGAGCCCTCATTTGATCCAGCGCTGTGCTCGCCTGTAGCTCTTCTCTCCCTTCACTTCCTGGTCTCACTGGATTTGCTGGGGCACCAGGAACCATTGGCTCCCACTCCTGTCAATCAAGTCTCTGATGAGGGAGTAGGGGGCGGTGCCCAGTCCCGCTGTCTGTGTCTAATGATGCAGAAAGCTGTCTGTCTCTTTAGATGCAGACAGCGGGGCTCCGGCGAGAGCCCGCACAAATGCCCCCAAAGAGGCCTTCTATAGGGAGCACTCACCAGAGAGGAGGAGCCAGGAGCACCAGCGAGGACCCAAGCAGAGGAGGTTTGGGGCCACTCTGTGCAATTCCATAGAGCAGGTAAATATAAACCTGTTTTTTTTTTTATTTTTTAGAGCCCTTTCACACTGACAGTGCTGGGGCATCAGCGGTAAACCGCCGCTAAAACTAATGGTGCTTTACTGTCGCTTTAGAGACTCTTTTCAGGTGCTAGCGGGGCGCTTTTAACCCCCGCTAGTGGCCGAATAAAGGTTCACTTGGGAATGTACAGTGCAGAGTGGACGGCGGTGGGTAGTATACGCTTTTAACCCCCGCTAGTGGCCGAATAAAGTGCCCGCAAAGCACCGCTGTCAAGGCGCTTTGCAGGCGCTTCGGCAACGCTGCCCATTGATTTCAATGGGCAGGGGCGCTTTAGAAGCAGTGTATACACCGCTCCTAAAGCACCTCAAAGAAGATACTTGCAGGACTTTTTTTGATGTCCTGCCAGCGCAGCGCCCCAGTGTGAAAGCCCTTGGCCCTCGGGCTTTCACACTGGGATTGCAGATGAGGTATTTTTCAGGCGCTTTACAGGCGCTATTTTTAGCGCTAAAGCGCCTGAAAACGCCTCCAGTGTAAAAGGGGTCTTAAATGCATTTACAATCACTTTAAGCTAAGGGAAAACGATCTTGCAAAGTGAACAGCCTATTTGCCTTTAGTAAATCAACCCCATAGAGTACAGAGGAGGCCCATGCATCTGACACTCTTGAAAGTTCTGGATAATGAAGATTGCTTGGCAAGCTTCGCTCTTCAAGAGGCTGGAGATCACAGAGCTGGAGGTGGGACAGGTAAGTATTAATTCTTTTATTTGCAAGAACACCTTTTGTTATGTTGTTTTCAGGAACAGCGTTACCCAACGCAAAAAACTTTGTGAGCTGCCACCAATGGCTAATCTACAAATACCTCCATTTATTAGTGTGTGACAATATGAATCTTCTAAAATTTACTATGGTAAACCCAACATCAATAAATGAGAACATGTTCTCACTAGAATACACTATACTATGACGTGCTTCCACAGGAACAGTGGAGGTAATGTATGATGACAAAAGCCACAGTATGCAAAGCATTTCTTTTCTGTAGATTGAAGACAGTCATTGTTCATACCATAGTGAATGTAGCATTACACTGCAATACCATGACAAATCCTGACACTGACAGACACGGATAAAACATTCTGCATAATCGCATTAAAAGAACTGCCATGTGTCAAGGAGCTCCTTTCTTTATGACAGATTCCATTTAAAGATGAACCCCGGGCACAAAAAAATCCTCCTTCTTTGCACAGCTGGCCTTAGAATGAGTTTTGTATTTGTTGCTGTGTAGATATTCATTTCTGGCATGATGACATCATCGCAGGGCTCAGAATGCCCCAGAGTAAGCCAGGAGGAGGAGGAGGGGCCTGCATGCCACCTACATCATTTGCAGCAATATTGACACACTCAATGCCGGCTCTTGGAAGTCCAAAGCAGTGTTGTAGGCTGGAGTGTGGGTTAAGACAGGGGAGCAAAGAATTCCTGTGTCATCACCCACACATACTCGTCTGTACCCACGCTGTACTGTTGCATAATCCTAGCATCAGCGCAAAGTGTCAGCATTACTAGGACCTGTGTCAGTGGGCTTTGGACTTATGTTGAAGGCATCAGTTTGAGATGCATTTGATTTAATTCAGAAGCCCTTGACAGGTCCATTTTGATGGGCAGTTGACCTCCTTCTGACCTGCTTCATGCAGGTTTTACATTCCCATAGGCCTAAAGCGATCTAAAGCCTGATGACACAGACCCTTACAGTGCTACCACAATGGTCAGACTTAAAGCGGAGCTTTACCCAAAAGGGGACGTTCCTCTTGTAAGCCTCCTCCCCCTCTCTGCTGCCACATTTGGCACCTTTGGGGGGGGGGGGGCAGGTACCTATTCCCACTTCCGGCTCAGTTCGCCGCTCACTTTGCCCCGCAGCCTTCTGAGAGAATTCACAGGTCCCAGAAAACTGCGGCCCATTCACAAAGTGCAGCATGCTTCGTGCATGTGCAGTAGGAACCCGGCTGTGAAGCCCAAGGCTTTTTGTCAAGATGGCGGCACCAGCACCTGATAGCCTATTAAATAATCGGCTCGGGTGAGGACACTGCTGGATGCCTGGACAGGTAAGTGCAGTAATATTAAAAGTCAGCAGGTATAGTATTGGGGGGGGAGGGGATGGAGCTCCACTTTAAGCTGACCATACACAGTTAAGTATCAGGCTGAACAATAAAAAAAAAAAAAATTACAGATTCCGCCATCCATATAAATTAAGTTGATGGAGGAATCCCCCCCCCCCCCCCCCACAGAACATTGTATTCTGACAGCATCACCTGTTGCAGTTAGAATTAACTGATCAGAAGCTGCAGTTGATTGGACGCAGCCACTGATCAAGAAAATTTTCATTCATTTCAACATGTCCTTTAGAATGAAGTTGGTCAAACGATTGGCTTCTGTCAAGTGGGGACAGCCACACACTGATCAAAATTCGGTTGGCCCCTCCTGCTGAACCGGCGGGATTACAATGAGTGTATGGCCAGCTTTACACTGCGCCAGGCTGGTTGAATGGAGTCCAAAGTTGTGCCGTAGACAGTGAGAGGGGAGTAGAGAACTCTCCTGTCCTCACCAACACATACTTGGCTGCAAAATCTCTGTAATGTTGCTCATTCCTCACATTAGAATAGAACATCTATGATGTGACCGGGCAGTGGGAAAAGTTAATACAATTCCCTCATATAGATCTTTATTGAGACCTCATTTAGAA
This sequence comes from Aquarana catesbeiana, assembly GCF_042186555.1. Taxonomy (NCBI): domain Eukaryota; kingdom Metazoa; phylum Chordata; class Amphibia; order Anura; family Ranidae; genus Aquarana; species Aquarana catesbeiana. The sequence goes on along the minus strand of NC_133326.1, from coordinate 46,768,123 downwards.
TACTGTGTCCAGTCCTGGAGACCTTACTTATAAAAAGATATTGATAAGATAGAACGAGTCCAGAGACGGGTAACAAAAATGGTGAGAGGTCTGAGGGATAAAACATATAACAATAATAAAAAAAGATATTAACCACTTGCCGCCAGCCATATAGCAATATGACGTTGGCAAAGTGGTTGCGATATCCTGACCGGATGTCATATGACGTCACCAGGATATCAAGCCGCTGCGAGCCCCCGGGAGCGCGCATCGCAGCGATCGTTGTTGCGGTGTGTCATTCTGACACACTGCAACTCCGATCTAGGTAAAAAGACTCTGAGAGAGACTCTTTACCACATGATCAGCTGTGTCCAATCATGGCTGATCATGAAGTAAACAGGAAGAGCCATTGATCGGCTCTGTCAGACGCAAGTAGAGGAGAGCCGATCGGCTGCTCTCCTGACAGGGGGGTCTGTGCTGATTGATTATCAGCACAGCCCCCCCCCCAAGGATGCCCACACTGGACCACCAGGGACGCCACCAGGACCACCAGGGATGCCCACCACTAGTCACCACCAGGTATGCCACACATGGCTACCAGGGATGCCAATCAGTGCCCACAATGGATGCCAATCAGTGCCCACAATGGGCATCACTGATTGGCAGGCATTATTGTTTGGCACTGATTGGCATCCATCAGTACCATCAATTAATGTACAACAGTGCCACCTATTAGTGCCCATCCATGCCCATCCGTGCCACCTATCAGTGCCCATCTGTGCCACCTATTAGTGCCCATCCGTGCCGCCTATCAGTACCCATCTGTGCTGCCTATCAGTGCCAATCAGTGCCACCTATGTATACCCATCAGTGCTGCATATCAGTGCCACCTATCAGTGCCCATCAGTGCTGCATATTAGTGCTCATCATCAGTGCCCATCAGTGCCACCTCATTGGTGCCACCTCATCGGTGCCCATCAGTGCCGCCTTATCAGTGCCCGTCAGTGCAGCCCCATCAGTGCCCATCAATGAAGGAGAAAACTTACTTATTTACAAAGTTTTGTAACAGAAACAAAAAAAAACTTTTTTTTTTTCAAAATTTTTGGTCTTTTTTTTATTTGTTTAGCAGAAAATAAAAATCCCAGAGGTGATCAAATAGCACCAAAAGAAAGCTCTATTTGTGGGAACAAAATGATAAAAATTTAGTTTGGGTACAGTGCAGCATGACCACACAATTGTCATTCAAAGTGCGACAGCGCTGAAAGCTGAAAATTGGTCTGGGCAGGAAGGTGTATAAGTGCCCGGTACTGAAGTGGTTAATTAAAAAAAATAACATTTTTGCCAACTGTTTAAGAGGGAGGGGGTGGGGTCAGAGGAAAGGAAGTGCTTTTAATGGGTGAATGTCTGCTTTAAAGAAACAAGGAAGACAGTGAACTCTGCACCCCTTCTTTGTTTCCATGTGCAATGTTGCATTACTGATTATAATAACAGATAATAACATTAATAGATGATTAGAGCTCATCTGGGTTGGAAAAGGAAATGGAAAAAGTATTGAATTGTTTGGCAAAAGCCATATATTAATTAATAGTTCATGCATACATTGGTGTATAAAATGATTATCTCATTTGTCGTTGTTATTGATGGTTATATTGTACTATAGTCAGCACATTGCAAGGACATAACATCATTGTTTTGAATCTGACTGCAAGTTAAAGAATGGAGAACTTGGAAGATGAAATGTGGACTTGGCAAACCAAAGTGTAGTCATGTCTTCACTTGTTTACCATAAATTATATTCGGTATCGGTATATCGTTACATACTGGATAGTAGGGTTCTAGACACCTGGAATACACATGGTTTATATCATTAGCTCAGGATTTCAGGATACTAAGATCCAAGTGTCTGAGCAATACAGCTCATGTTCTGCATATTTTATGTTCCATTAAATGTTCATCATTCGGTATCCTCAAGGTGAAAAAGGAATGCATAAGAAAAAGCATTTATGGTGCGCTGTTTTTCATTGTGCTAATTACTATAAAACAAGTAGACATAAGCAGTTATTAGAGACATTCCGATGCCATTAACAATCATGCAAATCATTAGGTATCATGCACTTATTTTTAGCTTACCTCGCTCCACGTGCTGAAAATACTTGTCACGTGAAGGCACATGTTTAGCACACGATATGCTATAATGGAAGAGAGCATTAGAAGAAGTCATGTCAGGGAGGACAAGATCTTATCACGTTATGCTGTATGATCCCATTGGAAAAATACTCCAAAACTAAACATTTTACGCAATGAGACGGAAATATTTTACTGAAAGGCACCTGAAAACTGTCATGTTATAGAGGTACAGCATAAACAGGTTCTCATACCCGCAAGTCCCGCATAACAGTTATGTTATACATTTGGCAAATGATTTTGCTCTAAGATTTTTTTTTTTTCAAATAGAAAGTCATTAGGGACATTTATAAATATAGTTCAGGGTGAAAACAGGTCAATAGGGTTGATTTAATATCGGCTATTTGCTTTCGAGGTGAATTTTCAGTTTGCAAAGAAATTTTCCCTTAGCTTAGTGAATTAGGTGAAAATCCACTTTGCAAAGAATAGCCAATCACATTCAAATACATTTTTTTTTTAAAATTGAGTATTTATTTTTGCACAATTGGATTACGGAAGTTTTTCCCCATTCACTAAGCTAAAGGAAAATGCCCTTCCAAAGTGAAAAGCCTATTTGTCAACCCCAGTGGCTGTGGTTTGTGAACTTTTGTTCAAGTGCTTGTAACAAAGGGGTTGATTTACTAATGAGAAATATGCTGTTCACTTTGCAAGGGAATTTTTGCTTAGCTTAGCGATTTAGGGGAAGTTTTGGATGACTTCCGTCATCCAATCATGTGCAAGCAAAAATATTGCCAGATCAATTCAATAAGTAATTTGTATTAAAAAGTATAAAAGCAAAAACGAGCATAAGTACTGTATTTATTGGCGTATAACACTCACTTTTTTACCATGAAAATCGGGTGCAAATAGCGTGTGCGTGTTATACGCCAATACTTCAATTTTAGCTGCCTCGGAGGGGATGGGACGAGCGCCGTCAGATTACATCAAGTGAGAATCTCCTGTTTACTTGGCGGCCTCTGTAATAGGAAGTCCCATCTCCTGGGCTGCCATTGGACCACTGTTCTGTCTTATCATAGGAGATTCTCACTGTATGTAATCTGTTCATCCCGCCCCCCTCCCTGTCCCCTCTAGGCTGCAGATGGGCATCGATCAGGCTGCAATGAAGGCAATGGCGAGGCTGCTGCAGTGATGGCAATGGTGAGGCTGCTACAGTGATGGCAATGGTGAGGCTGCTACAGTGATGGCAATGGTAAGGCTGCTGCAATGATGGCAATGGTGAGGCTGCTTTTATGTGGACTGATGAGGCTGCATTGATGGCACTTGTGAGGCTGCAGACGGGCATTGATCAGGCTGCATTGATGGCAATGGTGAAGCTGCTTTTATGTGGACTGATGAGGCTGCATTGATGGCACTTGTGAGGCTGCAGATGGGCATTGATCAGGCTGCATTGATGGCAATGGTGAAGCTGCAGATGGGCACTGACCCTTATTTTGCTTCAAAGTCCCTTATTTAAAATTTAAGTTTTTTTCCTGAAACTTCCCTCTTAAAATGAATGTGCGTGTTATACACCTGTGCGTGTTATACGCCAATAAATATGGTAAAGGCTTTTCTTAGCAGTTGAACTTCGTTCCTTGGCAACTGCAGACAAGGCCTAATGGCAGGTGGTATCAGACAGTACCCCAGACAGCTGAACGGCTAACGCGTTTCGGGTAGCTCTTCCTGGTTGTGGGACGGCGTGCGTTCCAACGGGCGCTGCAGGAGAGTGTGGGACACTATGAATTAGATGGCATTGCTCGCCTGAAACCCCCTCCGTATAGAGCCACGGTGAAAGAGGGTAGGTCTGATTTTTGACCTTTTTTTCTTTTTCTCTTCTGGGGGACCGGGTTGCCCATTGTTCAGTGGTGTATTTAGGTTTTGTGCTGCCCTAGGCCTGACTAAGCTCGCGCACCCCCCTAATTTAACTATGACCAACCCCTTCCTGTCAAGGCCACACCCCTTCCTTTTTAAGATCTGCCCTGTCATCTTCATGGGAGGACAGAGGGACGCCACGGGAAGAGGACAAAGGGACGCCGCGGGAGGAGGACAGTGAGCGATACAGCATCTTTTCATTTGGGGGTAAGGGGATATGTGCTGGGTGCTTTGGGAGGTTCTTGCACTGAAGTCGTGTCCCTCCTCTGTGGCTCCTCCTCCTCCTGGCTGTGTACTGAGTGTGTGTGGCTGACAGTGGGGAGAGAGGTGTGGGCTGCTACTGAAAGCCCATCGACGCTTGTGGGACTCCGGGTGGCAGATGTCCTGGGTGCCCACGCTGGCGCATCCCTGTCTGGCCAGTTACCGAAACTCAGTGCCGTAACTTGTTTTGGGCTCTGGGACAGTGGTGTCACTAGGGTTGGCCTAGAGGATATCAGGTTAGGTACTTCCTAATGGCTCAGTTCCTGGGAACAGTAATGTATAATGGCCAACAGGCTCTCTTACCAGATCCGGTGAAACTGCAACAGTGATCCCTCCGGCTGGACGTTCACTCACTCTGGGTTGCCCAGGCCAACTCTAGTCAGTAGTGTAGCATCTCTACCCTGGCAGTGGCTTCATCTTTCTCCCCCTCTGTTGGTGCGGGTACAGCGTGGCTCTCTGTTGGTGCGGGTACAGCGTGGCTCTCTGTTGGTGCGGATACAGCGTGGCTCTCTGGTGGTGCGGGTACAGCGTGGCTCTCTGGTGGTGCGGGTACAGCGTGGCTCTCTGGTGGTGCGGGTACAGCGTGGCTCTCTGGTGGTGCGGGTACAGCGTGGCTCTCTGGTGGTGCGGGTACAGCGTGGCTCTCTGGTGGTGCGGGTACAGCGTGGCTCTCTGGTGGTGCGGGTACAGCGTGGCTCTCTGGTGGTGCGGGTACAGCGTGGCTCTCTGGTGGTGCGGGTACAGCGTGGCTCTCTGGTGGTGCGGGTACAGCGTGGCTCTCTGGTGGTGCGGGTACAGCGTGGCTCTCTGGTGGTGCGGGTACAGCGTGGCTCTCTGGTGGTGCGGGTACAGCGTGACTCTCTGGTGGTGCGGGTACAGCGTGACTCTCTGGTGGTGCGGGTACAGCGTGGCTCTGGTGGTGCGGGTACAGCGTGGCTCTGGTGGTGCGGGTACAGCGTGGCTCTGGTGGTGCGGGTACAGCGTGGTTCTGGTGGTGCGGGTACAGCGTGGCTCTGGTGGTGCGGGTACAGCGTGGCTCTGGTGGTGCGGGTACAGCGTGGCTCTGGTGGTGCGGATACAGCGTGGCTTTCTGGTGGTGCGGGTACAGCGTGGCTCTGGTGGTGCGGATACAGCGTGGCTTTCTGGTGGTGCGAGTACAGTGCGGCTCTGGTGCGGGTACAGCATGGCTTTCTGGTGGTGCAGGTACAGCGTGGCTCTGGTGGTGCGGGTACAGCATGGCTCTCTGGTGGTGCAGGTACAGCGTGGCTCTGGTGGTGCGGGTACAGCGTGGCTCTCTGGTGGTGCGGGTACAGCATGGCTCTCTGGTGGTGCGGGTACAGCGTGGCTCTCTGGTGGTGCGGGTACAGCATGGCTCTCTGGTGGTGCGGGTACAGCATGGCTCTCTGGTGGTGCGGATACAGCGTGGCTTTCTGGTGGTGCGGGTACAGTGCGGCTCTGGTGCGGGTACAGCATGGCTTTCTGGTGGTGCAGGTACAGCGTGGCTCTGGTGGTGCGGGTACAGCATGGCTCTCTGGTGGTGCGGGTACAGCATGGCTTTCTGGTGGTGCAGGTACAGAGTGGCTCTGGTGGTGCGGGTACAGCGTGGCTCTGGTGGTGCGGGTACAGCGTGGCTCTCTGGTGGTGCGGGTACAGCATGGCTCTCTGGTGGTGCGGGTACAGCATGGCTCTCTGGTGGTGCGGGTACAGCATGGCTCTCTGGTGGTGCGGGTACAGCATGGCTCTCTGGTGGTGCGGGTACAGCGTGGCTCTGGTGGTGCGGGTACAGCGTGGCTCTGGTGGTGCGGGTACAGCGTGGCTTTCTGGTGGTGCGGGTACAGCGTGGCTCTGGTGGTGCGGATACAGCGTGGCTTTCTGGTGGTGTGGGTACAGTGCGGCTCTGGTGCGGGTACAACATGGCTTTCTGGTGGTGCAGGTACAGCGTGGCTCTGGTGGTGCGGGTACAGTGTGGCTCTGGTGGTGCGGGTACAGCGTGGCTCTGGTGGTGCGGGTACAGCGTGGCTCTCTGGTGGTGCGGGTACAGCGTGGCTCTCTGGTGGTGCGGGTACAGCATGGCTCTCTGGTGGTGCGGGTACAGCATGGCTCTCTGGTGGTGCGGGTACAGCATGGCTCTCTGGTGGTGCGGGTACAGCATGGCTCTCTGGTGGTGCGGGTACAGCATGGCTCTGGTGGTGCGGGTACAGCGTGGCTCTGGTGGTGCGGGTACAGCGTGGTTCTGGTGGTGCGGGTACAGCGTGGCTTTCTGGTGGTGCGGGTACAGCGTGGCTCTGGTGGTGCGGGTACAGAGTGGCTCTGGTGGTGCGGGTACAGCATGGCTCTGGTGGTGCGGGTACAGCGTGGCTCTGGTGGTGCGGATACAGCGTGGCTTTCTGGTGGTGTGGGTACAGCGTGGCTCTGGTGGTGCGGATACAGCGTGGCTTTCTGGTGGTGCGAGTACAGTGCGGCTCTGGTGCGGGTACAGCATGGCTTTCTGGTGGTGCAGGTACAGCGTGGCTCTGGTGGTGCGGGTACAGCATGGCTCTCTGGTAGTGCGGGTACAGCGTGGCTCTGGTGGTGCGGGTACAGCATGGCTCTCTGGTGGTGCGGGTACAGCATGGCTCTCTGGTGGTGTGGGTACAGCATGGCTCTCTGGTGGTGCGGGTACAGCATGGCTCTCTGGTGGTGCGGGTACAGCATGGCTCTCTGGTGGTGCGGGTACAGCATGGCTCTCTGGTGGTGCGGGTACAGCATGGCTCTCTGGTGGTGTGGGTACAGCGTGGCTCTGGTGGTGCGGGTACAGCGTGGCTCTGGTGGTGTGGGTACAGCGTGGCTCTGGTGGTGCGGGTACAGCGTGGCTCTGGTGGTGCGGGTACAGCGTGGCTTTCTGGTGGTGCGGGTACAGCGTGGCTCTGGTGGTGCGGATACAGCGTGGCTTTCTGGTGGTGCGGGTACAGTGCGGCTCTGGTGCGGGTACAACATGGCTTTCTGGTGGTGCAGGTACAGCGTGGCTCTGGTGGTGCAGGTACAGCATGGCTCTGGTGGTGCGGGTACAGCGTGGCTCTGGTGGTGCGGGTACAGCGTGGCTCTCTGGTGGTGCGGGTACAGCATGGCTCTCTGGTGGTGCGGGTACAGCATGGCTCTCTGGTGGTGCGGGTACAGCATGGCTCTCTGGTGGTGCGGGTACAGCATGGCTCTCTGGTGGTGCGGGTACAGCATGGCTCTCTGGTGGTGCGGGTACAGCATGGCTCTCTGGTGGTGCGGGTACAGCGTGGCTCTGGTGGTGCGGGTACAGCGTGGCTCTGGTGGTGCGGGTACAGCGTGGTTCTGGTGGTGCGGGTACAGCGTGGCTTTCTGGTGGTGCGGGTACAGCGTGGCTCTGGTGGTGCGGGTACAGCGTGGCTCTGGTGGTGCGGGTACAGCGTGGCTCTGGTGGTGCGGATACAGCGTGGCTTTCTGGTGGTGCGGGTACAGCGTGGCTCTGGTGGTGCGGATACAGCGTGGCTTTCTGGTGGTGCGGGTACAGTGCGGCTCTGGTGCGGGTACAGCATGGCTTTCTGGTGGTGCAGGTACAGCGTGGCTCTGGTGGTGCGGGTACAGCATGGCTCTCTGGTGGTGCGGGTACAGCGTGGCTCTGGTGGTGCGGGTACAGCATGGCTCTCTGGTGGTGCGGGTACAGCATGGCTCTCTGGTGATGTGGGTACAGCATGGCTCTCTGGTGGTGCGGGTACAGCATGGCTCTCTGGTGGTGCGGGTACAGCATGGCTCTCTGGTGGTGCGGGTACAGCATGGCTCTCTGGTGGTGCGGGTACAGCGTGGCTCTCTGGTGGTGCGGGTACAGCGTGGCTCTGGTGGTGCGGGTACAGCGTGGCTCTGGTGGTGCGGGTACAGCGTGGTTCTGGTGGTGCGGGTACAGCGTGGCTTTCTGGTGGTGCGGGTACAGCGTGGCTCTGGTGGTGCGGGTACAGAGTGGCTCTGGTGGTGCGGGTACAGCGTGGCTCTGGTGGTGCGGATACAGCGTGGCTTTCTGGTGGTGCGGGTACAGCGTGGCTCTGGTGGTGCGGATACAGCGTGGCTTTCTGGTGGTGCGGGTACAGTGCGGCTCTGGTGCGGGTACAGCATGGCTTTCTGGTGGTGCAGGTACAGCGTGGCTCTGGTGGTGCGGGTACAGCATGGCTCTCTGGTGGTGCGGGTACAGCGTGGCTCTGGTGGTGCGGGTACAGCATGGCTCTCTGGTGGTGCGGGTACAGCATGGCTCTCTGGTGGTGCGGGTACAGCATGGCTCTCTGGTGGTGCGGGTACAGCATGGCTCTCTGGTGGTGCGGGTACAGCATGGCTCTCTGGTGGTGCGGGTACAGCATGGCTCTCTGGTGGTGCGGGTACAGCATGGCTCTCTGGTGGTGCGGGTACAGCGTGGCTCTGGTGGTGCGGGTACAGCGTGGCTCTGGTGGTGTGGGTACAGCGTGGTTCTGGTGGTGCGGGTACAGCGTGGCTTTCTGGTGGTGCGGGTACAGCGTGGCTTTCTGGTGGTGCGGGTACAGCGTGGCTCTGGTGGTGTGGGTACAGCGTGGCTCTGGTGGTGCGGGTACAGCGTGGCTCTGGTGGTGCGGATACAGCGTGGCTTTCTGGTGGTGCAGGTACAGCGTGGCTCTGGTGGTGCAGATACAGCGTGGCTTTCTGGTGGTGCGGGTACAGCGTGGCTCTGGTGGTGCAGATACAGCGTGGCTTTCTGGTGGTGCGGGTACAGTGCGGCTCTGGTGCGGGTACAGCGTGGCTCTGGTGGTGCGGGTACAGCGTGGCTCTGGTGGTGTGGGTACAGCGTGGCTCTCTGGTGGTGCGGGTACAGCGTGGCTCTGGTGGTGCGGGTACAGCGTGGCTCTGGTGGTGTGGGTACAGCGTGGTTCTGGTGGTGCGGGTACAGCGTGGCTTTCTGGTGGTGCGGGTACAGCATGGCTCTCTGGTGGTGCGGGTACAGCGTGGCTCTGGTGGTGTGGGTACAGCGTGGCTCTGGTGGTGCGGGTACAGCGTGGCTCTGGTGGTGCGGATACAGCGTGGCTTTCTGGTGGTGCGGGTACAGCGTGGCTCTGGTGGTGCAGGTACAGCGTGGCTTTCTGGTGGTGCGGGTACAGCGTGGCTCTGGTGGTGCAGATACAGCGTGGCTTTCTGGTGGTGCGGGTACAGTGCGGCTCTGGTGCGGGTACAGCGTGGCTTTCTGTTGGTGCAGGTACAGCGTGGCTCTGGTGGTGCGGGTACAGCGTGGCTCTGGTGGTGTGGGTACAGCGTGGCTCCCTATCTGGCTTCCCCCAGCACAGTACTCTCTTTTTCTCCTCCTGTAACCCCCCCCCAGCAGAGTGCATTCATGCTGGGGGCTGTAGCATGATGTCTGTGGACACACACAGGGCTGCCATTCTTCAGGGATTACTCTTCCCATGATGCCCCAGAGTCTTCTGATTGGCCCTCTGCTGTGGCCAATTATGGGGTGAGAAACAGCAGTCAGGAAGCTGGGCAGCGGCACAGGGAAACCAATTAGAGCCGCTCTCTCTCTCTTCTCTCTTCGGCTGACAGAAAGAGGAGGGGGGCGAGCGGGGGAGATACACAGACAGCCGCATCTGTCCTCTCCCTGTCACAGCTGCTCCATTTACCAGAGAACTCCCCCGCTCGCCCCCCTCCCCTTTCTGTCAGCTGGACGGAGAAGAGAAGAAAGAGAGAGAGCGGCTCTAATTGGTTTTGTCATGCCGCCGCCCAGCTTCCTCCCTGCTGTTTCCCTCCCCATGATTGGCCACATCAGAGAGAGAGAATCACAGCTTTACAGGGGCGGCTTGACAGCTCCTGATTTAACTGCTTCCTGGCCCCATCTGCAGCCGTGAGGCCACTGCACTCACAAGCTGTACTCTTGATGTGCCCTGCTGTGCGGGAGGAGAGCGGGTGCCGTTTTGGGGGGGGGGGCGGCTTTTTGCCGCCCCCCACAAAGTGCCGCCCTAGGCCTGGGCCTTGTTGGCCTAGGCCAAAACACAGCACTGCCATTGTTATTGACATGCATAAATATCCTTTACATTAGATGGTGGGGTGAGTTCACTGTAAGTGCAGTGTGCACTCAGCTACCAATACTTTTTGCCATTTATAATGTAATGTAATCTAATTTTTAGTTGGGTCTGATATTTGTATAGCTAATCCATTTGCCTGTTAGCCACTTTTCAATAGGTCATCAACAGTGGGGGTCTGCGTATGTGAATAGTTTTGTCCCTTTGGGTGGAGCCAGCTCAGTTAGATGGGCGTGGCTTAGTTGGGTAGTGGTCACCGGGGGTGTGGACATATGGATACATATATTGGGACACACAGGAGAAAGGAGCCATAGACCACCTAGGCTCTGAAGAAAGAAAGGGGTACGCCCCCGAAACGCGTTAGCCGTTCAGCTGTCTGGGGTACTGTCTGATACTGCCTGCCATTAGGCCTTGTCTGTAGTTGCCAAGGGACGAAGTTCAACTGCTAAGAAAAGCCTTTACTTATGCTCGTTTGTGAGTAGTACCATTGCTTTTATATTTTTTTATAAAAACGTTTTTATCGGTAATGCACTAGGTCGGTGCGCCCTCCTTTTTTCTTTTTTCTTTTTTCTCTTTAGTTGCACGAATACACATTGTTCTGAGGGGGGCTGCAAGATTCTAGACTTAGCTGTAAACCCAAGAGTGGATTATATCACCTGTGTATAGCAAAACACCGGAGCACAGGAGATTATTGTTTTGTAAATAAGTAATTTGTGCCACTTTTCTGGTGGTCTTGCTCTTTAAAAGATCCTACAACAGATTCAAATAGCCCTAATGACAGTGTGTTTAGCTTTAACAAAAAGTGTGGCAGATTCAGGTGGTTCTTAATTGCATCACTTTTACAAAGTGACGCTATTACTGCACCAAATTCAAAATGAATTACCTCCAGTTCATAGATAATGAAACTCGACATACTGTAATTAGGACCAACTGTAAGTTGGTGTGCAGAGAAAGGCAGAGTGCCTGTCTCTGTACGCTCTGTAGCAGGGCAGCATGTTTGCCACTCCTACTCCCTCCTCCCAATCTGTCACTTGTTGTTAAAGCAGTAGTAAATACCGCTTGCTCACTTGTACCTAAGCTTATAAAAAAGCTTGCCTGTAGGTACAAGGAAAATCTTCTAAATGTGCACTGTCTGTATGGGAGATATTTACTACTTCTACAGCGGGTGACGTCACCAGCGCATGCGCTCTGAAGGGACGACATGCCGCCCTGTCAGATCGCTGTGCTGCGATTATGGTTCCTGTGCACATGTGCGGGAGTGACGTCATTGCGACTCGGCTATTCAGACGGCCGCAGCCTGCGAACTCAGAAGGAAGACCGGGTGAAGATGGAAGCCCTGTCTGTGGTGACAGTATGCTGCTGGAGGGCTTTATTTTAAGGTAAGGCTGTCATAATGTGCTAGTATATGATGCATACTAGCACATTATGCCATTACCTTGCAGAGAGAAAGCTTTTCTTTTTTTTTTCTTTTTGGAAACTTTACTACCACTTTAGCACTTGTTCAAATTGGAGTGACTTGTCATGCGATTTGCGCATGACAAGTTGCACCCTATTGTCAGCAATGGCACCGTTCAAATCGGTGTAACGCCGACTTCGCAGTGCTGCATCGATTTGAAAAAGTAGTTCCTGCACTACTTTTGGCGATTTCAGATGCGACTTGCATAGACATCTGTGCATAAAGCGGCACAGATGTCTTCAAAGTTGCACCTGAAGTCGCTCTGACATGCAGCTTTGAAATTGTGCGATCTAAGATGAGTCGTGCGATTTCAAAGCCACATTCAATGTGAACAAAGGACAAACTTGGCTTCACAGCCTAGAGCCTCCAAGCAACAAATGACACTGACAGTGGGCACAGCCTGGTGAGTATGCTGAGACGCTAGTTTCTCATCCGGTCTGCTCTCCTTGTAATCGACAGCACACAGTGGGCGAATTCTATAGCCAATAGGAGGCTGTCTATTAGCTGTGGATCCGCCCATTGCCAATTATAAGGGTTGCGGACCTGATAGGGATCTAATGCCTCTGAATCCCCACCAGGCTCCGCCCACACAGCTACAAAGCTCTGCGTTGTCTGTGTGACCGCTGCAGCAGTGGGTGGGAGCTCAGATGTACTGAGGAGCAAAGTGTCCATACGGAGTCTCTGGTCTCAGTGCACCTCAGCTAGTGGCAGTTGCCACAAATTTACATACCTGTTTCCATCAGTCAAACAAAGGGGTGCTCAACCCATGGTCTGCAGAGCCCTCTAAACTGTCCTGCAACCTCAAACCAGGGTAGCACATGCCCCGGGTCGGACAACCTGTTGATCATGATATGGGCTTGCCAGCCTGCCATCCCAGAGCCTCAGTGTGCAGTGAACCGATGCCAGCAGAGGAGGGAGCAGGAGCCTCATAAGCCGATGCTTCCTCTGTAGCGTCAGCTCCTGTCCCAGGTGGAGTGATATCAAATACATTTCGCCTGGGACCTTTCTAGCAGCTTGGAGAGCAATTCCAGCAGCAGCTGCAAGAGGAAAAGAAGGTCAGTGCATTAAACAACACATACAGTGGGCATAATTGCTTTTGCAATGGCCATATTAGCACCTGTAAATGGGTTAATGCCTATTAGGCGGCTTTCACACTAACCCACGGGTGCAGTGCAGTGCAGTGCACCTATGGCTTTTCTGTGGGTTAGCTGCACTGAGCCATAGACTTCTATTATGTCTGTGGGTTTGGTGTCCTTTCTGAAAGTGCACCACACCCTCAAGGTATAATAGAAGTCTATGGCAAAGAGCAGTTAACCCATAGGAAAGCCGCAGATGCACCATGCTGCACCCATGGTGCAGATAAACCACAGCGAATCAGTGTGAAACAGACTTATAGGGGGCTTAGGACAGTAAGGGCTCATTTACATTTGTGGATTGGGAGGCGGTAAAACCCCATAGTTCATTGTGGCGAACGAATGGTTACCAAATCATTTAAAGCGGTAGTAAAGTCTGCTTTGTGATTTTTACCTACAGGTAAGCCTAAAATAAGGTTGACGGATATCTATACCCCCATGTAAAGGGTCTGTTTTCATTTGTTAAGGACACTATTGAGTTATTGAAAACATTGGATGGGCTACAGTTACCTCAAGGTTGTTGGTTGGTCGCGATTGACATAGAGGCCTTATACAACTCCATACCTCACACTAGAGGTGTGGAGGTTGTACGGGAATTTTTGAACGAATGAGACCTTGATTCGTGGAAGTATAATGAATTTGTCATTGAAATACTCAACTTTATACTCACACATAATATCTTTGTATTCAAAGGTTCCCACTACCTCCAGGTACAGGGCGTGGCTATGGGGGCGAAATGTGCCCCCTCCTACGCGAACCTGTACCTGGGGGGGTGGGAACGAGATTTTTTTTGATGAGTCCAAAACAGAGTTTATTGGCCAGATTGTATCATGGCATCGATACATAGATGATATTTTTATGGTGTGGGCAGGATCAAGAGAACATCTATTGGAATTTCTTGATGGTTTACAAGTAAACATATATAATTTGAAGTTTACATATACATTCGATCAATCAAGAATTACCTTTTTAGACGTAGAAATTTTCATTAATGAAACAGGAACACTTTGTTCCACACTATATAGAAAACCCTCAGAGGGAAACAGCTTATTACATGCTAGCAGTTCGCATCCCGAAAAACTGATTAAAAGCATCCCTTTCAGTGAATTTTTGAGACTGAAACGTAACTGTACACAAGACAAGGACTTTCAAAAGGAGGCGAACTTGCTACGTGATCGCCTTCTAGCTAGGGGCTACAGTAGAACATGTTTGAAAAAAGCCTTTAATAGAGTGAAAAACCAGAATAGACAATTACTACTGTACAAGCCCAGACGAGACTAAGTATCGACATCAACACGGGTCATTACGAAATTTAATAGACAACATGCTAAAGTGCGACATATTTACAATAATTTTTGGTATCTATTGGCAGCTGACCAAAAGATTTCTAAGTTTGTCAAACCCTACCCAGAGATCACCTTTAAACGTTCTCCTTCGTTGAGAGATACTCTAGTGAGCAGTGATCATAGCAATCAGACTACCTTTAAATCCAAGTCACCGGGTACTTACCCATGCGGTAAGTGTAATTATTGTCCCTTTATTCTAGAGGGGAAAAGTGTTGTTCTTCCTAACAATAACATCTGGACTCCCAAACACAGAACCAATTGTCAATCAGTCGGCTCTGTATATCTAATGAAATGTCGTTGCGGGGCATTTTATGTGGGAAAAACAAAGCGCCCACTATTCTGCAGAATCAGGGATCATGTGTCCCTGATTTCTAAACATAAGATGGAAACACCAATAAGCCGTCGTGTGGGGCTATACCATAATTTTGACCTGAAAATTAGTCTTGAACACCTTCCCAAACATGAACGCGGTGGGGATATTGATAACAAGCTCTTTCAATTGGAGACGAGATGGATCTATTCTTTACAGGCCACCCGGTCCCCTGGCCTTAATGAGGGGATTAGTTACAAGCCCTTTTTGTGAATAATATCCTCTTTTTCGATATGCCCACTTTTGTCTTGTTGAGCTGGTGTTCCCAAATATGGGCATCTATCTGGGTGCACTGGCCACAGACTTGGTTCCATTCTATCATCTATCCTTTCATTTCTTAGTCACTCATCATTTTTGAACATCATGTGACTTTTAAATGCATGCTATACCACGACTGGTATCTGATGGGTTGTCCCGTCTAAGGTTGCCTTTTGCTCTTTATATTCTTGATTTTGAATAGGGAAAGTAATGTATACTTAGCTAGTTGTGATATCTTATGTGCTCTTATAACTTTCTATCTATAAATATAAAACAATATGTGGAATAGTGAAATCTAAATATTGTGATGCACAGTCATGACCACATCTATGCCCAGTGGTGTTTTTTTTTTTTTTTCTTCTTCTCCCTCTCCTCCTCCCCCTGCATTAGCTGCTTTTTCAGTCCAGTGCCATTAGATCCCCGTATGGACGCCCAAGGGTGTGCAGTGGCGCTAGCTAACTGCCCCTTTGGGGTGGTGCTGCCCCGCTGCACGCCCGCCTTGAGGTATCCTTTTGCCCCATGGTGCTCCGATTATACTGTGACCAATAGTCATCATTTACCACCATTCCAATTTTTTCCATCTTTTTGGTCCAGCACTGTCCCCATTGTGGGTCGTGGCGCTGTTTTTGGTTAGCGGAAGCATTATATACTTCCGTGTTTTGGTATCCGGTTTCCGTTTTTTTAGTCCATGGGGCTTGGACCTCCCCTCTGCGTCCGCTTGGCGCTGGTGCGGCGTGACGTCATGCGCTGCATCTTGGCTCCATGGGGAGGGATATTTAAATCCCACACATTTGTTGTCTGCTTCGGCAGCTTGGGAGCTCATGTTGAACATGGACATCGGCACTAGGTAAATTTACAATGACAGATAGCTGGATCAGTGTTTTGCTGTGTATTCAATTTGGAATTAAGCATTGCCCGGGGTGTTGTTTTTTGTTTTTTCTTTTCTAGATTATCATTAGTCATCTCTTCGCTATCTTTAAGGTGAGCAAATGCTCTTAAAGATTTAGAGACACATTACATATTTTCTACATAGGATATTGATGCATATATATATATACATATATAGTTTCAGAAACTATGAAATAGCTGTGCCTTTTTTTGGATTTTCTTATTGATGCATCCTCATATTCGTTGTTGTGCCTTTGGTCCGCATGAGCTCCCAATATAGACACTTGTTTGTTTTTATTGGATAACGGTCCATTGAGTACGGTCCATTGACAAGGGGGTGTTGTGGACTTATGCCCCTCCTATCCTCAATACTGTTTTTTTTCTATAATTTATTATATATATTGCAGATATCGTTATTTTTTTCTATTTTGGACGGTTTATTAACTACAAAAACATACATCTCTCCCTACGAGTGATCTGGCAATTTCCTTGGATTGTCTGGGCAGCAGGTTCTGAGGGTTCCCCCCCCCCCTCCTCCCTGAACACCCCTGAAACTGCGGTCTCTCCGGAACTCATCACTGAGGTATGGAGTTGACGTAGGGGTGGTGTCTGTGGTAGTTGGGGGCTTGGAGGTGATGGGCGAAGGGTGGGGTCGGGTTTTGTGTGGGGTTTTTTTTTTTTCTTTTCATGGAGTCATGGTTGTGCAAGCTACAGAGCTACTGACATGTATAAATGCTATGTGTCATTTCACATATTTTTCTTATGTAATTATTCTTTGTTTCTTTCTTTTTATACATCCAAGGTTGATCATATCATGTGTATTGTTATTCAGTAATCAAATACCCTCGTCCATTTTCCTGATGAAGCCCTCCCGGCGAAACATGTTGAAATTTTTGGACGTGGCTACGCTTAGATTTATGTGATTACAGTTTTTTCCTTCATTTGTCAATGTTTGGTAATGGATGTTTACCTCTGACTGTGACTGTAAACTGTATTCATTTTTCACTGTCTTTTTAAACTGTTTTTTCAATAAATATTTATATAATTTTACTTAATAGTGTTTTCATGCATATGTTGTACCTTTAAAGTCCCACATTCTACATATTCTTGTTCTAAGGCTTACCAGTAGGTCAAATGAACACGCACCGTTTAGGAGATATTCACCCTGGATGTAGTCGGTGACATCACCGGTGCATGCGCTCTGAAGGTCCGGCATACCACACCAGACTGTCAGAGCACCATGCTGTAACCAAGGGTTCCCACGCAGGAGTGACATCGTCGTAGCTCTTGCCACTCACACAGCCGGAATCCGTGAACCTGGAAGGAAGACCGGGGAAGATGGAAGCCCTCTCAGCAGTGACAGCACTCCACCGGAGGGTTTCATTTTAAGCAAAGTATTTTATAATGTGCTAGTATGCGATGCATACTATTATTTTGCAGGGGAAAGTATTTTTTTTATTGCAGCAGTTTAGTGCAGCCCATCAGTGCAGCCTTTATCAGCGAATATCAATGAATTCAAAGTGTGACAGCGCTGAAAGCTTCCTGATGACGCACACTATGATGCGAAACGCGTAGAGGACAGGATTAATGAATAGGTACCACCTCGGCGTGGCCTAACTTCATTCTTTAAAAATAGGTTCCTGCCAGTATACCCCAGTACCCATTGCCATTACATACATTCAGTGCTAGAGGTGCTGGAACTGCATTTCCCATATGTTCCCGCTAAAAAAAAGCCCTGCAAAAATACAAACAATTAAGAAACTATCCAGCCTAGCCAACATACAATACACACATAGGCCTGCTGCAAAATACAACCCTGCTATGCAGAGCAGGCCCTACCATGGCTCCAAGTGGGCAGCACTTTGAGAGGGGCAGCAAATTGAACCACAGCCACCTCTCCTTCTCTTCTATTTACCCAGCAAATTGACGAAGATTTTTTCTTCCAGCAGTTTTGTGTGTCATGTATCATGATGACAACTGCCCCCCCACCCCCCGGCTGCTTTGCCCACGCCTATACTACCCTAGCCCGCCCCTGTACTGCCATAGCCTGTCCATATACTACCCTAGCTTGTCTATGAACTACCCTAGCCTGGCCCGTCTATTTACTAAACTAGCCTGTCTATATACTACCCTAACCTGCCCCTATACTACCCTAGCCCATTGCCTGCCCCTATACTGCCCAAGCCTGCCCTTATACTGCCCCAGCCTGCCCCTATACTGCCCTAGCCCGCCCCTATACTGTCCTTGCCCACCCCTTGGAATTGAACATAACAGTATGTCATATAATTTTGCATATAGACAAGGTGCTGTTGCATGTAAATCTGACTTCCTGATAAATTTCATTTTCGTTTTAAATATCATGATATAAAATAATTGATGCATGATTTTTTTTTTGGGGGGGGGGGGCAGAATTTCATTCTTGAACCCAGGCAGCACAATGTCTTGGGCCAGCTCCACAGCTATGTACTAACAAGCCAACTATTTCTGCAAAGCATAGTTATGGGTAGTATTATAGAGAAGGTTTAGAATTAGTTGGTATAAAGTAGGTACCGTTTTAAAGCGGCGTTCTGCCAATTTTTTTTTTTTTTAAGTCAGCAGCTACAAATACTGCAGCTGCTGACTTTTAAAATATGGACACTTAACTATCCAGGGCGCCCGCGATGTCGGCACCCAAAGCTGATCTGTCCCTCGGCTCTCGGGTGGAGGCACCCCATCTTCGGTAAGTGAATCAGGAAGTGAAGCCTTGCGGCTTCACAGCCTGGTTCCCTACAGCGTATGCGTGAGTCGCGCTGCGCGATCCCACTGGTCCCTGTTGTCTTCTGGGACTTGTATGTCTCCCAGAAGACAGCAGGGGGGGTGGCGGAGGAGACGCCGGATATGGCATAGATATCCGCGGATACTGTGGCTATCTATGCCCGGAAGTGGAAGCAAATACCTGGATTATACAGGTATCTGCTGCCCCCTCCCCCCCTGAAAGGTGCCAAATGTGACACTGGAGGGTCCATGGCGCCCGCGATGTTGGCATCCGAAACCGATCTGTCCCTCGGCTCTCGGGTGGAGGCACCGCCATCTTCGGTAAGGGAATCAGGAAGTGAAGCCTTGCGGCTTCACAGCCTGGTTCCCTAATGCGCATGCACGAGTTGCGCTGCGTGATCCCGCTGGTCCCTGTTGTCTTCTGGAACCTGTGTGTCTCCCAAAAGACAGCGGGGGGGGGGGCGGAGGAGGCGCCGGATATGGCATAGATATTCGCGGATACTGTGGCTATCTATGCCAGGAAGTGGGAGCAAATACCTGGATTATACAGGCATCTGCCCCCCCCCAAGGTTCCAAATGTGACACCGGAGGGGGGGAGGATTCTGAAAAGCGGAAGTTCCATTTTTGGGTGGAACTCCACTTTAACATACTATAGTTATGGTTTGTCTTATGGTAGAGGTTAAATATTAGTTGCTATAGGCACATTTTCAACATAGTCCTGATTTGTTGGAATAGGTACATTTTAACCTATAAATGATCCTCCAGTAGTTTCCACTGACCTGCCAGGCACCGTCCTGGAGATCTTCCTCGGTCTGGGTGGCACAATATTTTTTGTTATTGGAAATTAAACATAATTCCTTAATTCAGGGACGCTTTGCTCCAGTTAGCTATTTAATCTTTTCAGCACAACATACATCAAGATGCTTTATTGCAAGCATGTGGGGAATGTCTGTTTGCGTAAAAGCTATGTTCATAAGATAATGTAAACATTTCTCCAAGATATGGAATGTTTTCCTTTAATAAGCGGATTCCTCGGTTATGCTACAGAGGCGGATTCCGCACAGCAGTCCCGTTCCTATAACTGTACAGTGCGCCCGCTTGTAAGGTCTGTACATCCAGTGCTGGGAACATTACTTCTCATTAATTTACTCCTGTTACACGGAGGGGAAAGTCAATTAATTTCCTTATTTTAATTGGCTGACATCTCGCCCCTTACCAGTTGGAGAAAATGAAGTTTGCACACTGTGCCAGCTGGGATCAGCTGTGCCTTTGCAGCATGCCGTCAGTGTAGGCTTAATGAGTGGCTGCATGTGCAGAAAATAAAGGGAACCCCAACATAATGACAGGTAATGGGTTACAATTCAAAAGCAACATGCTCCAAATGTACCTAGAAACTTTAACGCCTCATTTATTCTTCTGTCACCAATACAGTGATCAGTACTAAAAATTTGCACGGTCACTGTATTAATGACCCTGGCAGGGAAGGTGTTAACATCAGGGGCAATCAAATGATTAAATGTGTTCCTAGTGAGTGCTTGCCAACTATGTGGGGGGTGCATTTAATGTGGGAAGGCAGAGATTCAGAAACACAAGATCTCTACTTTCCCTTCTCAAAGAACGACGATCTTCCTTGTTTGCAGACCGCCATTCTGCTAATCTGCGGAACATTCGGACCTGCTGATTGGCTCCCACTGTGACTGGACACAAGCTTGCCCCAGACCCGGAAGTGTCAGATCACGTACTCATACTTGGTACATGATCTGGCACAGAGAGGCCGCCCTGCCACATTATATGTGTGTGGAGCGGTCGCTAAGTGGTTAATTATGCCCCCAGAGTTTATAAATTGACTGTATTACAGCCTGGATGGGACATGGTAAGGAGCAGGCTCCAAAAAGTGATATCACCTTAAAGTCATATGAAGGGATGGGTGTAGCATTGCACGGATAGAGGCATCAGTGCCAATACTAAGCATTTGCACAAGTACTTGTACTCGCGCAAATACTCAGATATTAAAAACAATACCTTCTTTGGCAATTCCATTGTGACTTGTCACAAGCCGCAATAAAATTGGAGGTCCAAATTGCACTGATCAAGGCCACACTAGTGTGATCCAGGTTGCACTGGTGTGCCAGGAAAAAGAACCGCTGCTCCAGGTGTATAAAGATAAGGCTGATTGGAGTATCTTGCAGAGTGCTAGCCCCGGCCCGCCTGCGTCGGAAACTTGGAAAGAAGAAAGAAATAGCTGCACATCCAGAACTACCGATTGTCTTTTATTTTGTTTCACAAAGATAACACCAGAGACACCAAACTGTGGTCATGTAGACGCGTTTCACACATACATCTTGTGCTTAATCATGATTAAGCACAAGATGTATGTGTGAAACGCGTCTACGTGACCACAGTTTGGTGTCTCTGGTGTTATCTTTGTGAAACAAAATAAAAGGCAATCGGTAGTTTGGATGTGCACTGGTTTGAACCAGGCCGCACTGGTGTCAACCTGGTTCATAACAGTGCGGCTTTGAAATTGTGCTACTTCAGCGCAATTTCAAAGCCGCAGAAGAATTGTTCTTCATAATTATAAATAAACGGTAATAATTTTTCATTGGTCTGAAAAAAACAGATGTCACTAAAAATAGGTATCGGTAATTGGTATCGGCGAGTACTTAAGAAAAAGTATCCGTACTCGTACGCAGTCTTAAAAAAATGGTATTGTGCATCCCTAGATACGTAGGTGTGTACAGTAGGTTACAAAAGTGTCTCTATAATTACAGTTTTAAAAATATGAGTTTCAACTGTGTGTGTTTATCTGATTGAGTTCTGCTTTAGAGGCCTGTCCATCAAACAGAAAGCTGTACTAGAGACATACATTTTAAAGCTGAACTCCAGGAATGATCTGTATTGCATATCTGGTCCAGCCCGATGTATGTATGTATATCTCATACCTGATGGACTGCTGGCCATACTATAGTGATAGCTGTGATCTTCCGGGTCCTGTGTGAGCGACTTTCCCTCTGCACACTGAAAACAAGGGGTCGCTGCACTGTCACTGCCGCAATTTATAGAACGCATTTTTTTTCTTGTTAAATCTGTTTATTGAGGAACAAAAAAAAAAAAAGATATCAGGAATGTAACACACCAGTTAACGGAAGGTCAGATGCAACATCCAAAATGGAAATAACAGTCAATGCCTGACAAATTGACAATCAAAATATATCAGTAAATCACAGGAGTCAAATACAACCATTGCATAAAGGTAGGTTTGCAGTTGCATATACAGAGGCATAAGCATGAGAAGAACCAATGATGCTACATAGTAAGCAATGGAAAATGATAGCAAGCCTGAATACTTAAAGAGGAGTTCTAGTCTGTAAAAAAAAAAAAAAATGAAATGTCAGCAGCTACAAACACTGTAGCTGCTGACTTTTAATACAAGGACACTTACCTGTCCAGGGAGCCCTTGATGTCGGCACCCCTAGCTGATCCATCAATCGGCTTCGGGTGCAGACACTGACATCTATATTAAGGGAAACAGAAAGTGAAGCCTTGCGGGTTCACAGCCTGTTTCCTACTGCACATGTGCGAGTCACGATGTGCTTTCTGAGTGGTCCCGCCATCTTCTGGGACCTCGGTGTGTCCCAGAAGGCATTGGGGAGAAGGCGGAGGGGCTGGAAATGTTGTAGATCGCTGTGCAGCAATCTTACCCAGAAGTGGGAGCGGGTACCTGTCAAAACCAGGGTGCGAACAAGCGGAGCTTCCCCTTTTGGGTGA
The DNA here is from genome assembly GCF_042186555.1 of Aquarana catesbeiana. Classification (NCBI taxonomy): domain Eukaryota; kingdom Metazoa; phylum Chordata; class Amphibia; order Anura; family Ranidae; genus Aquarana; species Aquarana catesbeiana. Next base: position 46,745,843 of record NC_133326.1, on the reverse strand, counting down.
AGCTTTGCTTTAAGGCGGAGGTCCACCGATTTTTTTTTTTTTAAAGTCAGTAGCTACAAATATTGGAGCTGCTGACTTTTAAAACAAGGACACTTACCTGTCCAGGGCGCCCGCGATGTCGGCACCCGAAGCCGATCTATCTCTCGGCTGTCGGGTGCTGCTGCCTCCATCTTCAACAAAGGAATCTGCGCATGCGCGACTCGCGTTGCGCTATCCCACTGGTCCCTGCTGTCTTCTGGGACCTGTGTGTCTCCCAGAAGACAGCGGGGGGGGGGGGAGGTGTTGGAAGTGGCATAGAGGCATAGATACCCGCGGGTGGTTTCGGGTATCTATGCCCGGAAGTGAGGGCAAAATACCTGTATTATACAGGTATCTGCTCCCCCCTCCCACCTAAAAGGTGACAAATGTGACACCCGAGGGGGGGAGGAACCGGAAAAGCGGAAGTTCCATTTCTGGGTGGAACTCCGCTTTAAGGACAAGCAATGTGATATCTAAGAAGCTCTAGGAGCTTCGTGTTAAACAAGCGCTGGGAGAACTAACACATGGTAGGGTACCAGACTGGACACACTAGCTATCATTAGTTGAGAAGAGTGAGGCAAGTATGACCAACTGGTTAAGAAAAAATAGTTATGAGAGAAAAAAAAAGGGGGGGGGAGTAATAATAAAGAGGAAAGGAGAAATAAAAAAAAGGAGGAGATAAGATAGGAGAGGGGGAAAGAAGATGGGGGTAGAAGAAGAGGGTAAGGAAGCACTGTGAGAGAAGGCTCCCGAGAAGCTTTGCGGCTCCCAATGTTCACAAGCGCTTTACGTGCAAAAAAAAAAAAAAACTCAGTCACCAAGGCTGCAGTAAGGATTCATCAAAGTCCGCAGGGAAATAGTGTGAGAACGCCTTTTTTTTTTTAAAAGAATACAAGACGTTCTCTGATAGGACATGATGGAGATGGTGATGTCACTGCCCTCCTCTTTCCCTCACCCAAACAGAGAATGCCTTATAATCATTGAAAAAAATACAAAGTGTTTTATGAATGGCGGTGGTGCTAACAAGCGATCCCCTGTGGTCAATGTTAAGAGGGTGAGCTACCCCCTTGCAGGACGCGGAAGATAGTGGCTATCCCGACAACAACAGTGACTGTCAGCTTCCCCAGCGGCCCCTCAGGTATGAGATATGCATACTTACATTGTGCCCACCTGGACCAATGTAAGTATGCAATACAAATATTTTCTGGAGTTCAACTTTAATATAACAAGGACCTTTACACATACAGAGTCACGTTGTGCTTCAATACAATAAAGGTCATGACACACACTGAGTAAAATACATTAAACTTCACTGTAAATAATAATTAGTGAAAATGTGATTCTAACGCAACTGATGATAGGGCATAACTTGTTAAGCTTTACTTAAGCCTTATTTTATTATATCTTTTCATGTGACAACACTGAAGAAATGACACTTTGCTACAATGTAAAGTAGTGAGTAGGGATGAGCCGAACACCCCCCGGTTCGGTTCGCACCAGAACCTGCGAACGGACCGAAAGTTTGCACGAACGTTAGAACCCCATTGACGTCTATGGGACTCGAACGTTCGAAATCAAAAGTGCTCATTTTAAAGGCTAATTTGCATGGTATTGTCCTAAAAAGGTTTTGGGGACCCGGGTCCTACCCCAGGGGACATGTATCAATGCAAAAAAAACTTTTAAAAACGGCCGTTTTTTCGGGAGCAGTGATTTTAATGATGCTTAAAGTAAAAAAAAAAAAGTGAAATATTCCTTTAAATATCGTACCTGGGGTGTGTCTATAGTATGCCTGTAAAGTGGCTCGTGTTTTCCGTGTTTAGAACAGTCCCTGCACCAAATGTCATTTTTAAAGGAAAAAATCTCATTTAAAACTGCTTGCGGGTTTAATGTCATGTCGGGTCATGGCAATATGGATGAAAATCAGTGAGACAAACGGCATGGGTACCCCCCAGTCCATTACCAGGCCCTTTGGGTCTTGTATGGATTTTAAGGGGAACCCCACACCCAAATTAAAATAAGGAAAGGCCCTATATACTCTGAACAGCAGTATACAGGCGGTGCAAACAAGACAGGGACTGTAGGTTTGTTGTTAAGTAGAATCTCTTTGTAATTTTGAACGGGTAAATTTTTAAAGCGTTTAGCTCCAGCCAAAAAATCTTTTTTAAGCTTTTTGGAAAACATAGGGAAGGGTTATCACCCCTGTGACATTTGTTTTGCTGTCTTTCCTCCTCTTCAGAAGATTTCACCTCACTTTTTGTCCCAATGAAAAATGTTTTTTGAAAATTTGGGTTTTTTGTGGAACAAGGATTGGAAAGCATCAGTGGAAAGGAGAAATTGTTTTCCCATATTAACTCTTACAGGAGAGAATTTCCCTTTGTAGGGGTAGATTTCATCTCACTTCCTGTTGTCTCCTTCCGTTTGCAAGTAGGAGTCGTTTGTAAGTTAGATGTTTGAAAGTAGGGTCCTGCCCTATATACTCAGCAGAAATTTGGGCCTTAGGTGTTGCTGTGGCCACAACACTGTAAGCCCTCACAGGGCCCTGCTGTGAAATATTAGATCAAGAATTGTAATTACATGCCCCTGTTGAACAGGAGCTGAAAAATTAGGCCTTAGGCACTGGTGCTGGTGCCACAACACTGCAACCCCTTACAGACACTCTAGTTGGAACGCAGGAACGAGCCCTGCTGCAAAGTATTGCATCAAAAATTGTAATTACACGCCCCTGTTAGACAGGGGCAGAAAAATTGGGCCTTAGGCACTGGTGCTGGTGCCACAACATTGCAACCCCTCACAGACACTCTAGTTGGAACGCAGGAACGAGCCCTGCTGCAAAGTATTGCATCAAAAATTGTAATTACACGCCCCTGTTAGACAGGGGCAGAAAAATTGGGCCTTAGGCACTGGTGCTGGTGCCACAACACTGCAACCCCTCACAGACACTCTAGTTGGAACGCAGGAACGAGCCCTGCTGCAAAGTATTGCATCAAAAATTGTAATTACACGCCCCTGTTAGACAGGGGCAGAAAAATTGGGCCTTAGGCACTGGTGCTGGTGCCACAACACTGCAACCCCTCACAGACACTCTAGTTGGAATGCAGGAACGAGCCCTGCTGCAAAGTATTACATCAAAAATTGTAATTAACACGCCCCTGTTAAACAGGGGCTGAAAAATTGTGCCTTAGGCACTGGTGGTGGCGCCCAGAACCAAAAATGTTCTTACAAGCTATCAGCGTGATGATTGAGGAGGAAGAGGATAATTACTCAGGGATAGTCACTCAGCATCAGCATAGGCAGTCTTTGAAGGGATCTGAGATTTCAAAAAAAATTATTCGGTTACATCAGCATTAGGTGCTTGGTAGCTGGTGGTGATCCAAGACTCATTCATTTTTATGAAGGTCAGCCGATCGACCGAGTCGGTGGACAGACGCACCCTGTGATCGGTTACCACGCCTCCAGCAGCACTGAATGTGCGTTCCGAAAGAACGCTGGATGCAGGACAGGCCAGTAGCTCAATTGCATACTGTGCAAGCTCTGGCCAGTGATCCATCCTCAAGACCCAGTAACCCAGAGGATTTTCGGTGGGAAAGGTGTCCAAGTCTGATCTTGCCCCTAGGTATTCCTGCACCATGTAAAACAGACGCTGGCGATGGTTGCTGGAACCGATCATACCTTGGGGCTGCGGACCAAAAAATTGTCTGAACGCATCGGTCAGACGGCCACCTTCTCCACCGCTCCTTCTTTGACTGACCGAAGCCTCAGCAACACGTTGTCCAGAAACAGGAGTTTGTAACCTCCCAGTCTCTGGGAACGCATTGCACAGACCTTTCTGCAAGGCCTCCCGAAGATGTTTCATCCTCTGCTCCCTCTGCGATGGCAAGATAAGGTCCGCAACCTTACCCTTGTAACGTGGATCAAGGAGGGTTGCCAGCCAGTATTGGTCCTTCTCCTTGATACCACGAATACGAGGATCCTTACGCAGGCTTTGCAGGATCAGGGAGGCCATGCAGCGTAGGTTTGCTGAGGCATTCGGTCCGGAGTCCTCTGGGTCACTAAGGACGACAACGTCCGCAGCCACCTCCTCCCAGCCATGTACAAGTCCATGTGTTTCTTGGGACTGATCCCTTAAAGACTGCTGCTGATGCTGAGTGCCAGGCTCCACCTCCATACTGACACAATCTTCCTCCTCCTCCTCCTCGTCCTCTTCCTGTGTGATCGGCGGGCACGCAGGAACACTGTCTGGATAAAGGGGGCCTTGAGAGCTAAGGAAGTCCTCCTCTTCCTGCCTCTGTTCTGCCTCAAGTGCCCTGTCCATTATTCCACGCAGCGTGTGCTCCAACAGGTGGACAAGGGGGACAGTGTCACTGATGCATGCACTGTCACTGCTCACCATCCTCGTGGCCTCCTCGAATGGTGACAGGACAGTGCATGCATCCCTGATCATGGCCCACTGGCGTGGGGAAAAAAAACCAAGCTCCCCTGACCCTGTCCTGGTGCCATAGTCGCACAGGTACTCATTGATGGCCCTCTGCTGCGTGTGCAGCCGCTGCAGCATGGCCAACGTTGAGTTCCACCTGGTGGGCATGTCACAGATTAGGCGGTTCTTGGGCAGGTTAAACTCCTTTTGGAGGTCCGTCAGCCGAGCACTGGCATTATATGACCGGCGGAAATGCACACAGACTTTCCTGGCCTGCCTCAGGACATCCTGTAAGCCCGGGTACCTGCCCAAGAACCGCTGCACCACCAAGTTAAGGACGTGAGCCAAACAGGGCACATGGGTCATTTGTCCCTGTCGGAGGGCAGAGAGGAGGTTGGTGCCATTGTCGCAAACCACCATTCCTGCCTTAAGTTGGCGTGGCGTCAACCACCTCTGAACCTGCCCCTGCAGAGCTGACAGAACCTCTGCCCCAGTGTGGCTCCTGTCCCCCAAGCACACCAGCTCAAGCACCGCATGGCATCTTTTGGCCTGCGTACTTGCGTAGCCCCTTGAACGACTACGGAGCACCGCTGGTTCCGAGGAAGAGGCCATGGAGGAAGAAGAAGAGGAGGGGGTGGAGGAGAGAGGTGTGTCACAATCAGCATTTTGGAGGCGTGGTGGCGGAACAACCTCCAACACTACTGCACCTTGTCCTGCATCCTTCCCAGCTGCCAGCAGAGTCACCCAATGTGCCGTGAAAGTTAGGTAACGTCCCTGTCCATGCCTGCTGGACCATGAGTCAGCGGTAATATGCACCTTACCGCTGACCACCCTGTCCAGCGAGGCATGGACATTGCCTTCCACATGCCGGTAGAGAGCCGGAATCGCCTTCCGTGAGAAAAAGTGGCGTTTGGGTACCTGCCACTGAGGAACCGCACATTCCACAAACTCACGGAAGGGGGCAGAGTCTACCAACTGAAAAGGCAGCAGTTGAAGTGCTAGCAATTTTGCCAAGCTAGCATTCAACCGCTGGGCATGTGGATGGCTGGGAGCAAACTTCTTTCGGCGGTGCAGCAGCTGGGGCAGGGAAATTTGCCTGGTACAATCTGACGTCGGTGTACCAAAAGCAGATTGCCCACAAGTACTTGGCTGTGACACACCTAATTCTACACCTTCATTCCTCTCACTGCAGGTCTCAGAGAGGACTGGAGGTCTAGTGGGGTTGGAAATCTCAGCTGATGAGGAGCAAGGAGAGATCCTCTTTGTTCTTTGGTGTGGGTCTTTTAGATACGCTTGCCAACTAACTGCATGGCAGGTCAACATATGTCTGGTCAAGCATGTGGTACCCAAGCGGGAGATGTTTTGGCCACGTGAGATACGCTTGAGACATATGTTGCAAATAGCAGCGGTGCGATCTGATGCACTCGTCTCAAAAAAGGCCCACACCAAAGAACTTTTTGAATAACGCGCAGAGACTGCAGCGCCCTGCACATGTGGAGCTTTGGGGTGTGATGCAGTCAATGTGCTGCCCTTAGGCTGGCCCCTGGAGGGCATCCTGCCTCGTTGGTGATGTGCCGCCTCCTCCTCCTCCTCTCTCCTATCAGGCACCCACGTTGAGTCAGTGACCTCATCATCCCCTCCCTCCTCATCACTGGAGCAAACCTGGCAGTATGCTGCAGCAGGGGGAGCATGACTGCCAGATTGCTGTCCTTCTTGGGCACCCCCTCTGTCCGTGCTCATGTTACTGCCTTCATCGAGCTCAGTATCATCATCAGAGCCTTCCAAACGCTGGGCATCCTCCTGGAGCATGTACCCAACACTGTGGTCAAACAGTTCGAGGGAATCCTCATGAGGACATGGTGGAGCTAGGGAAGGAGTCACTGATGACATTGAGCTGAGGGAAGAGGCCGCTGCTTTGCCAGACAAAGCACCCTGGGCATGGGTGAGAGAGGATGAGGAGGATGAGGACGGCTTGGTCATCCACTCGACCAAGTCTTCCGCATGTTGCGGCTCAACACGGCCAGCTGCCGAAAAAAAGGCCCAGCGTGTCCCATGGCCACGTGCTGATGAGGATGCACCGTCTCCACGACCAGCACTAGACACAGAGCCTGCTTGCCCTCTCTTATTGGCTTGTGACTGTCTGCCTCTCCTTCTTGGCCTTCCAGACATACTAATGGCCTGTAGCTGCACTAAGCTGGGATAGAACACCAGTAATTTTCTTCAGGTAGCTTTATATACTGTAACCAGACAAGCCTGCCTGTCAGTAGGAAGATAACAGGAACGGATCTAGCTGAACACTGTGAGCAGGACGCACTGTACTAAATGTAAATAGTCTAGCTGCCTGACCGTGGTACTAAAAGGATCAAATAGAACACCAGTAATTTTCTTCAGGTAGCTTTATATACTGTAACCAGACAAGCCTGCCTGTCAGTAGGAAGATAACAGGAACGGATCTAGCTGAACACTGTGAGCAGGACGCACTGCACTAAATGTAAATAGTCTAAAAGATAACAGGAACGGATCTAGCTAAACTGAATACAGTGTATATATATATATGCAACACCTGGGATGCATATATATACACAATACACTGTAAGTGCAGCTAACTGACTGACTGTTCTGCCTAATCTATCTAACTCAAATCAAATGACACTGTCTGTCTCTCTCTCTCTCTCAATGAACGCCGGAACACACACTACACAGGGCCGCCGTGCAGGCGGCCTTATATAGTGTGGGGCGTGTACTAAATCCCCTGAGCCATAATTGGCCAAAGCCTGCTTGGCTTTGGCCAATTATGGCTCTCTGTTCAGGCGGCGCTGTGATTGGCCAAGCATGCGGGTCATAGTGCATGCTTGGCCAATCATCAGCAAGCAATGCACTGCCATGCCGCAGTGAATTATGGGCCGTGACGCGCCACACGAATTTGGCGCGAACGGCCCATATCGTTCGCAATTCGGCGAATGGGCGAACAGCCGATGTTCGAGTCGAACATGGGTTCGACTCGAACACGAAGCTCATCCCTAGTAGTGAGTGTACAGCTTGTATAACAGTGTAAATTTATTGTCACCTCAATATAACTCAACACACAGCCATTAATGTCTAAACCGCTGGCAACAAAAGTGAGTACACCTCTAAGTGAAAATGTCCAAATTGGGCCCAAAGTGACAATATTTTGTGTGGCCACCATTATTTTCCAGCACTGCCTTAACCCTCTTGGGCATGGAGTTCACCAGAGCTTCACAGGTTGCCACTGGAGTCCTCTTCCACTCTTCCATGATGACATCACAGAGCTCGTGGATGTTAAAGATATTGTGCTCCTCCACCTTCCGTTTGAGGATGCCCCACAGATGCTCAATAGGGTTTAGGTCTGGAGACATGCTTGGCCAGTCTATCACCTTTATCTTCAGCTTCTTTAGCAAGGCAGTGGTCATCTTGGAGGTGTGTTTGGGGTCATTATTATGTTGGAATACTGCCCTGCGGCCCAGTCTCTGAAGGGAGGGGATCATGCTCTGCTTCAGTATGTCACAGTACATGTTGGCATTCATGGTTCCCTCAATGAACTGTAGCTCCCCAGTGCCAGCAGCACTCATGCAGCCCCAGACCATGACACTCCCACCACCATGCTTGACTTTAGGCAAGACACACTTGTCTTTGTACTCCTCACCTGGTTGCCACCACACACACTTGACATCATCTGAACCAAATACGTTTATCTTGGTCTCATCAGACCACAGGACATGGTTCCAGTAATCCATGTCCTTAGTCTGCTTGTCTTCAGCAAACTGTTTGCGGGCTTTCTTGTGCATCATCTGTAGAAGAGGCTTCCTTCTGGGATGACAGCCATGAAGACCAATTTGATGCAGTGTGCGGCGTATGGTCTGAGCACTGACAGGCTGACCCCCCACCCCTTCAACCTCTGCAGCAATGCTGGCCGCACTCATATGTCTATTTCCCAAAGACAGCCTCTGGATATGACGCTGAGCACGTGCACTCAACTTCTTTGGTCGACCATGGTGAGGCCTGTTCTGAGTGGAACCTGTCCTATTAAACTGGTGTATGGTCTCGGCCATCGTGCTGCAGCTCAGTTTCAGGGTCTTGGCAATCTTCTTATAGCCTAGGCCATCTTTATGTAGAGCAACAATTCTTTTTCTCAGATCCTCAGAGAGTTCTTTGCCATGAGGTGCCATGTTGAACTTCCAGTGACCAGTATGAGAGAGTGAGAGCGATAACACCAAATTTAACACACCTGCTCCCCATTCACACCTGAGACCTTGTAACACTAACGAGTCACATGACACCGGGGAGGGAAAATAGATAATTGGGCCCAATTTGGACATTTTCACTTAGGGGTGTACTCACTTTTGTTGCCAGTGGTTTAGAAATGAATGGCTGTGTGTTGAGTTATTTTGAGGGGACAGCAAATTTACACTGTTATACAAGCTGTACACTCACTACTTTACATTGTAGCAAAGTGTCATTTCTTCAGTGTTGTCACATTACAAGATATAATAAAATATTTACAAAAAATGGGTGTACTCAATGTGAGATACTGTATAAGCAGACCGGACCGGTGCTTTGACCAAGCACGTTTGTATTTACCCCTCCTTTTACCTTCATTTTGCCTACTACAAGCAAAGTAAAACCCTTCTGTGAGCTCTGAAGTGGGGTACACATTATGAGAAAATCGGAAGAAAAATTCTGTACGAGGAACGATGGCTCGATTTTTGTATAATGTGTACACAGCTTTCGACATCCGATTCCGACTTACCAAACGAAAATTTCCAAAGGAACAAACTCCAAATTTTTTCGTACTTGAACAGACCTAACGATTTTCGTTTAATGTGTACTGTTTTCGTATGAGAAAAGTCAGATATGAAAGACTGCGCTTGATCAGAAACAATATACAAAAGTCGATCAAAAAATAAAAAGCCTTTGTCGTTCGAAAATTTTGGCACAATTGGTGTGTACTGTACTGGGTATGAGTCATTGGAGTCAAAGCTGACAGAGGGCCATGGCCTTCCCTGTGAATTCAGTTTTATTTAACCACTTAACGACCGCCCACCGCAGATATACTTCGGCAGGACGGCCGCTCTGGGGTGTTGTGCGTACGTGCCACCGGCGACTGGCTCTCACTGTGATTATGCACAGTGGGAGCCCAGCGGCAGGTACCACGGACTCGATTACTGCCGGCACCCGCTGATTACACAGGACACAGGCAGAACAATCTACCTATGTAAACAAGGCAGATTGTTGTTCTGTCAGAAGGGAAGGCATTGATCTTCTTGGTAAGCAGGAACACTAATCTTTGCCTACCCCTAGTCAAAGCACCCCCCACACACCCCCCACACAGTGAGTAAACACAACCTAGGCACACAGTTAATCTTTTAATTGCTCCTGATGTTAACCCCTTGCCAGTCAGTATCACTAGTATAGTGACAGTACATATTTTTTGCACCAATCACTATATTAATGTCATTGGCACTGAGAGGTGGCATTGATAGGCACTAATAACTGATGGGGAGCAATGATAGGTGACCCTGATGATGAGGCACTGATGGGCGCTGATTGGCAGCACTGATGGGAACTGATTAGCAGCACTGGTGGGCAATGTTGGGACTGATGTCCCTTTAACAGAAGCTGGTTATCAGCTTTCTTAATCTCTCCTCACGTGACAGCGTGAGGAGAGAAAAGCCGATAATTGGCTTCAGTTTACATCGTGTGATCAGCTGTCATTGGCTGACAGCTGATCACATGGTAAAGGGCCGCTGTGATTGGCCCTTTACCCTGATCTGCGATCAGCCAAGCCTGAAGCACTTGGCAATCACAGAGCATGCCGCCCGCACACCGCAGGGGGCGTGTGGGCAGCGTGAGCATGGGAGGATGTCTATGTACGCCCTCCCAGCATTGTAAGCCTACGCCATCGTTCGGCTATAGCGCGGGCAGGAACTGGTTAAAGCCCAACCGAACTTTCAGTTTATATCAGCAAAATACATTTCTGCACATAAAAACAAAAAGTATTACATTTTATTTTCTTTAGAAAGCAAGCCCAACATAAATAGAAAAGTCTGTCCTCTGCCAGCATACTGCAGAGAAGGAAACTTGTTGTCTGTGGGAGCAGTGGTCTCTCTGCATAGGTCAGACACAACCTTTGCTGAGTCACAGGTAGAGTTCTCCAATCAGCAGGGAGAATTATTGCAATGGTATAGGTCTATCTGATTGCAACACTATAGGTCTGACACAGCAGAGATGTGTTAGACCAGTGGTTCTCGACTCCTGTCCCCAGGACCCACTAACAGGCCAGATTTTAAGTATTTCCTTGGGGAGATGCAGACTAGAATACTGCAATTAGGGCGGCTAAGATAGAACATGAAAGACACATAGCGGAGGAGCGCAAATAAAATCCCAAGAAATTAATTAAGTATGTAAACAGTAAAAAAGGGAGAACAGACCATATTGGCCCCATAAAGATTGAGGAAGGACATCTGGTTACAAAGGATGGAGAGATGGCGAAGGTATTGAATTTATTCTTCTAAGTCTTCACGAGGGAATCGGGGGGCTTCAGTCACCAAAACTGCAGTGTTTATCCTCATGACACAACACAGAAAGCACCTCCATGGTTAACAGAGGACAGAAATAAAATTAGACTTGGGAAACTTAACATTAATAAATCACCGGGACCAGATGGCTTGCAACTGAGGGTACTTAGGGAACTCAGTCAAGTAATTGCCAGACCATTGTTCCTAATTTTTACTGACAGTCTACTAACTGGAATGGTACCAGCTGATTGGAGAAAAGCCAATGTAGCACCAACATTTAAAAAGGGCACAAAATACATCCCTTTGAATTACAGACCAGTTAGCCTAACATCAATAGTATGCAAGCTCTTGGAGGGGATGATAAGGGACTATATACAAGATTTTAGTAATAAGAACGATATCATTAGCAGTAATCAGCATGGATTCATGAAGAATCGTTCTTGCCAAACCAATCTATTAACCTTCTATGAGGAGGTGAGTTGCCATCTAGATAAAGGAAGGCCCGTAGACGTGGTGTATCTGGATTTTACAAAAGCATTTGACACAGTTCCCCATAAACGTTTACTGTACAAAATAAGGTCCGTTGGCATGGACCATAGGGTGAGTACATGAATTTAAAACTGGCAACAAGGGCGAGTTCAGAGGGTGGTGATAAATGGGGAGTACTCGGAATGGTCAGGGGTGGGTAGTGGGGTCCCCCAGGGTTCTTTGCTGGGACCAATCCTATTTAATTTGTTCATAAACGACCTGGAGGATGGGATAAACAGTTCAATCTCTGTATTTCTGGACAATACTAAGCTAAGCAGGGCAATAACTTCTCCACAGGATGTGGAAGACTTGTAAGAAGATCTGAACAAATTAATGGGGTGGGCAACTACATGGCAAATGAGGTTTAATGTAGAAAAATATAAAATAATGCATTTGGGTGGCAAAAATATGAATGCAATCTATACACTGGGGGGAGAACCTCTGAGGGAATCTAGAATGGAAAAGGACCTGGGGGTCCTAGTAGATGATAGACTCAGCAATGGCATGCAATGCCAAGCTGCTGCAAGCAAAGAAAACAGAATATTGGCATGCATTAAAAAGGGGATTAACTCCAGAGATAAAATGATAATTCTCCCGCTCTACAAGACTCTGGTCCGGCCGCACCTAGAGTATGCTGGCCAGTTCTGGGCACCAGTCCTCAGGAAGGATGTACTGGAAATGGAGCGAGTACAAAGAAGGGCAACAAAGCTAATAAAGTGTCTAGAGGATATTAGTTATGAGGAAAGGTTGCGAGCGCTGAACTTATTCTCTCTGGAGAAGAGACGCTTGAGAGGGGATATGATTTCAATATACAAATACTGTACTGGTGACCCCACAATAGGGATAAAACTTTTTCAGGGAAGGGAGTTTAACAAGACTCGTGGCCACTCATTAAAATTAGAAGAAAAGAGGTTTAACCTTAAACTATGTAGAGGGTTCTTTACTGTAAGAGTGGCAAGGATGTGGAATTCCCCTCCACAGGCGGTGGTCTCAGCGGGGGGGCATTGATAGTTTCAAGAAACTATTAGATAAGCACCTGAATGACCGTAACACACAGGGATATATAATGTAATACTGACATATAATCACACACATAGGTTGGACTTGATGGACTTGTGTCTTTTTTCAACCTCACCTACTATGTAACTATGTAACGAAGTCCGTTTGACAGAAGTGGATCATTAGATTGACTTCTGTTGAGCAGCAGTTGCCCAAATGGATTGAAATAATTTCCGGTTCCTGCTGTGCTGTCTGAAGATCAGGATAAACAGCTGGTAAGGCCATCCATAAAATCATCCTGTACAATGAAAGAACAAGCCCAACTGAACTGAAGCTAAATTCCTCCCAAAGGCATCAAAACAAAAGATGCCAAAAGTCACGCAGTTCATTTTCATTAGCAAACAGCCACAGCCTGAGCAGGAAAAACTGTTTCCTGCCAGCCTGCTGCAGAGTTGGGACCCTAAAGCACCATTCATATCTGGGCGTTTTGGTATCGCAGCAGAATCGCTGCAATTCTGATCTCGAACAGAGAAAGTTTCCCTAGTGGACTTTAAAGGCACATATGAAAAGACATATAGGAAAATGTATAATAAGTAAATAGTAGTATTATACTTATTTACTTAAACTACTATTTACTTATTATATATTTTCCTATATGTCTTTTCATATGTGCCTTTAAAGTCCACTAGGGGAACTTTCTCTGTTCAAATTCTTGTTTTAGGATGTGGCACAACTCTAATTAGCCGGCCAACAACCCCTGTTTTCAATTCTGATCTCGAAAAGGCACTACAATGGGAAAACATTGGCACCTAAAATGCAGTGCGGTTTTGCTGCGATTCATCGCGCAGCAAATCCTATCGCTTAAAGCTTGTCACCCAAAAAGGAGCAGGAGCTTCTGTTGGACGACAAGCTTCACAGGATGCAATTTGCCGCAATTGCTGCGCTATAAATTGTGCAACAATTGTGGCAAAACCGAACTGCGTTTTAGGTGCCATTGAAAATATTGGCACTTGAACCCGTGTTTTGCCATTGTAGTGCGTTTTGAGATCGTGGGCAGAATTGCTGCGATTCTGCTGCGATCCCTAAAACGCTCAGGTGTAAATTAAGATTATTACTTGGTATGTTCGGATGTAGTGACTGTGTGACTTACACCCCTTCCTCCCACATGACATCACTGGTGCTCGATGATTGGCCCCTTAGGCAACCAGTGCTGCCACATTAAGGGCAGAGAGATAGTTTTGTACCCTGTGTAAGCTCCAAGTTGTGACCAAGAGATAATTCTTCTCTTTACTTCTGATGGCCAAAAAAGAGCAACAGAGCAAAAACAAGGTGAGTATAAGCAGATGACTGAGCTCCCAATTAAGTGAACCTGTTGCTTTGCCTTACGCTGACAAAGCACATTTCACGTTAAGCTATGTCTGTATAGGGGGGACATGTATCGGGCGTTTCCGACACTCTCCAAGACCCTCACAATGACTCAGTAGATACTTATCCTTTGACAAGCTTTTTTTGCTGCTTTGCTCTGGGGATCCCCATTGCTGGGAGAGTGTTCAGGGTGGAGCTGAGCAGAGAAGGGGCGATCGGTGCGTTCATCTTCTTCCAACGCCCTTGGAGACCTAACCACAGGAATAAAAAGACACATCCAGCCAGGAGACACTTCAAGGGATAACTGGAGAATTTGCCATACTCTGTTCTGATGGACTTACATGGAAACAACCCCAATAAAAGGAGACAGATGGCGACCAAACCATGACAAGGGGAGAGCCGGACCCAAGAGTGCCTTCTAATAGTTCTTTGAATCGTTGACTGAGAATAAATGTACAAATAAAGTTAATATGAAGTCTGAGCTTCGATTTGCAGACCTCTTCCAGGCTGGTGACTCTCCATCACCCCCCTGCACTGGGCTCACTGCACTCCTTCTCTATCACTTAGCCATCCTGGGCTCACTGCACTCCCTCTCCATCACCCCCTGTGTTGGGCTCACTGTGCTCCCTCTCTATCAACCCCCAACCTTGTGTTGGGCTCACTGCAGTCCTTCTCCATCACTCCCCTGTACTGGGCTCACTGCACTCCCTTTTCATCACCCTCACCTTGTGCTGGGCTCACTGCACTCCCTCTCCTTCACCCCTATGTACTGGGCTCACTGCACTCCCTCTCTATCACTCCCTCTGTGCTGGGCTCACTGCACTGCCTCTCCATCGCCCCCCTTGTCCTGGGCTCACTGCACTCCCTCTTCATTGCCCCCCTTGTGTTGGGCTCACCGCACTCCCTCTCCATCGCCCCCCTTGTGCTGGGCTCACTGCACTCCCTCTCCATCGCCCCCCTTGTGCTGGGCTCACTGCACTCCCTCTCCATCGCCCCCCTGTCCTGGGCTCACTGCACTCCCTCTCCATCGCCCCCCTGTCCTGGGCTCACTGCACTCTATTACCCCCTGAGCTGGGCTCACTGCATTTCCTCTCCATCGCCCCCCTGCACTGGGCTCACTGCACTCCTCCATCACTTAGCCATCCTGGGCTCACTTCACTACTTATCCATTACTCCCCTGTCCTGGGCTCACTGCAGTCCATCACCCCCTGAGCTGGGCTCACAGTACTCCCTCTCTATCACCCACCTGCACTGGGCTCACTGCACTCCCTCTCCATCGCCCCCCTGTCCTGGGCTCACTGCACTCCCTCTCCATCGCCCCCCTGTCCTGGGCTCACTGCACTCCCTCTCCATCGCCCCCCTGTCCTGGGCTCACTGCACTCCCTCTCCATCGCCCCCCTTTCCTGGGATCACTGCACTCTATTACCCCCTGAGCTGGGCTCACTGCACTCCCTCTCCATCGCCCCCCTTTCCTGGGATCACTGCACTCTATTACCCCCTGAGCTGGGCTCACTGCATTCCCTCTCCATCGCCCCCCTGCACTGGGCTCACTGCACTCCTCCATCACTTAGCCATCCTGGGCTCACTTCACTACTTATCCATTACTCCCCTGTCCTGGGCTCACTGCATTCCATCACCCCCTGAGCTGGGCTCACAGTACTCCCTCTCTATCACCCACCTGCACTGGGCTCACTGCACTCCCTCCCTCACCCCCCTGTTCTAGGCTCACTGCACTTCTTGTCTCTCATCCATGAGCAGAGCTCTCTCTCCACCACTCCCTGTACTAGACTCACTGTACTCCCTCCCCATCATTCCTTTGTTCTAGGCTCCCTGCACTCCTGTACCATTCTCCTGAGTGGTGCCCCCCCCCAGTGGTCCCCTCACCCTCTGAGTCCTCCCCCATAGGGTGCAGTACCGTCTCCGCCGTGCTAGGGGGCAGCACCTCCCTTCGCTCTCTGTCCCCGCGGCAGGTCGGGCTGGTCTCCGTGGTTTCCCCGGAAGCAGGCAGTAGGCCGGGCGGGAGTCCCATGTCCGGTTGTCAGCAGGCCCGGTGTGTGTGAGACATTCTCGGGGGTGCCCTCCTCCTCCGTCCCCAATGCCCGAGCAGGGTCCGAGGATGAACGGCTTCTCTCTGGGGGAGTTGTGTTGGCTCTTCTGCTGCCCGCCGTGCCCGAGCCGTATCGCCGCCAAGCTGGCCTTCCTCCCCCCGGAGCCCACCTACACGGTGCGGGAGACCGAGGTGACGGCGGGGGGAGGAGGAGGTCAGACGTCGGCGGAGGGTGAGGTGGTGGTGGGGGGAGGAGGTGAGGCTCCGGTTCCCCCCCCGTGTAGTTTACACCTGACGGAGCGGGCGGACTGGCAGTATTCTCAGCGGGAGTTGGACGCGGTGGAGGTGTTCCGGTGGAGGACGGAGAGGGGGAGTTGTCTGGGTTGTATGTTCGTCCGATGTGCCCCGGGGAGCCGATACACCCTGCTCTTCTCACACGGGAACGCCGTGGATCTGGGACAGATGTGTTCCTTCTATATCGGCCTGGGATCCCGGATCAACTGCAACGTCTTCTCCTACGACTACTCCGGGTACGGGGTGAGCTCCGGCCGGCCCAGCGAGAAGAACCTCTACGCCGACATCGAGGCCGCCTGGCATGCCCTCCGCACCCGGTGTGTATACAAGGGGGACCGGGGGGTGTATACAGGGGGACCGGGGGGTGTATACAAGGGGGACCGGGGGGGTGTATACAAGGGGGACCGGGGGGTGTATACAAGGGGGACCGGGGGGTGTATACAAGGGGGACCGGGGGGTGTATACAAGGGGGACCGGGGGGTGTATACAGGGGGAATGGGGGGGTGTATACAAGGGGGACCCGGGGGGGTGTATACAAGGGGGAGGTGTATACAAGGGGGACCCGGGGGGGTGTATACAAGGGGGAGGTGTATACAAGGGGGACCGGGGGGGTGTATACAAGGGGGACCGGGGGGGTGTATACAAGGGGGACCCGGGGGGGTGTATACAAGGGGGAGGTGTACACAAGGGGGACGGGGGGGTGTATACAGGGGGACGGGGGGGTGTATACAAGGGGGACCCGGGGGGGTGTATACAAGGGGGACCCGGGGGGGTGTATACAAGGGGGACCCGGGGGGGTGTATACAAGGGGGACCCGGGGGGGTGTATACAAGGGGGACCCGGGGGGGTGTATACAAGGGGGACCCGGGGGGGTGTATACAAGGGGGACCCGGGGGGGTGTATACAAGGGGGACCCGGGGGTGTATACAAGGGGGACCGGGGGGTGTATACAAGGGGGACCGGGGGGTGTATACAAGGGGGACCGGGGGGTGTATACAAGGGGGACCCGGGGGGGGGTGTATACAAGGGGGACCCGGGGGGGGTGTATACAAGGGGGACCCGGGGGGGGGGTGTATACAAGGGGGACCCGGGGGGGGGTGTATACAAGGGGGACCCGGGGGGGGGGTGTATACAAGGGGGACCCGGGGGGGGGTGTATACAAGGGGGACCCGGGGGGGGTGTATACAAGGGGGACCCGGGGGGGTGTATACAAGGGGGACCCGGGGGGGTGTATACAAGGGGGACCTGGGGGGACCGGGGGGGTGTATACAAGGGGGACCGAGGGGTGTATACAGAGAGGGAGGTGTATACAGGGGGACGAGGACGACTGGGGGGTGTATACAAGGGGGACCGGGGGGTGTATACAGAGAGGGAGGTGTATACAGGGGGACGAGGGGGGATTGGGGGTGTATACAGGGGCAGGGGGCCTGGGGGTTGTATCTGGGGGGGGGGAATGGGGGTGTATACAGGGGCTACAGAGGGGGGGGCCCGGGGGGTGTATACATGGGGGGAGCGGCAACGACCAGGGGGTGTATACAGGGGGACGACGATAACCGGGGGGGGGGGGTGTATACATGGGGGGGGTGACAACCGGGGGGGCAACTGGGGGGTGTATACATGGGGGGGGCCCAGGGGTGTATACATGGGGGGGGACTGGTGGGATGTATACAGAGAGGGGGGGGTCCAGTTTAAAAAAATAAACAGTTGAGGCCTTACTGCTTTGTGATTTTTGTTGCTTTCAGTTCTAGGTTCTGACATCAAATTATGTGTTGGCTTTTACATTGCAATAAGTGTATCCTACAAAATCTAACGATTTTAATCAGTTCCATAATTTGGGTTTTTACATCTGTTATACAATTTACAAGTAAACATTTAGCCCCGGTTCACACAGGGGTGACTTAGCCGCCTGACAAGTCGCGTCCCATTCTGTACAATGGAACCGTTCTAATAGGAGAGACTCAAGTCGCTCCGACTTAGAAAAAGGTTCCTGTACTACTTTGGGGGCGACTTCAGGCGACTTGCATTGACTTCTATACAGAAGTTGTTTTGCAAGTCGCCGCTGAAGTCGTGTGCAGGTCGCCTCAGAGTCGGCCTGCAAGTCGTGTTGCCCCTGTGTGAATCGGCTTTACTGTACGATAAAGGATTCTCAGAGCAGTACAGGTTATCTAGAGCAGTGGTCATCAACCCTGTCCTCAGGACCCACTAACAGGCCAGGTATTATGTATTACCTTTGGGAGATGCAAACTAGAATACTGCAATCACTGAGCAGCAAATTATATCACATGTTGCAAACCTGGCCTGTTAGTGGGCCCTGAGGACAGGGCTGATGACCACTGATCTAGAGGCTTCCTACCTTTTTAAAGTGATTGTTAAGGCATGAAGGTTTTTTTACCTTCGTGCATTTTATGCATGAAGATAAAAACCTTTTATGTGCTTCATTCCACCCCCCCATGCTTACCCTAGCCCTCTCTCGATCCATAAATGTGCACAAGAGCCTCGGCTCTCCCGGGACTCCCTCTCCTTATTGGCTGAGACAGCTCCCACTGCTGTCAATCAGTCAGTGAGCCAATCAGGAGAGAGCAGGGGCGGTGCCAAGGCACGGCTCCGTGTGTTATGGATGTATAGAGTGGGACTAGGGATCGAGCACGCAGCGGTGCCCCCAAAGCAAGTGGCTTGCTATTGGAGGCATAGGTCAAGGGGGAGGGTCAGGAGCGCTGGTGGGGGACCTGAGAAGAGGAGGATCCGGGCTGCTGTGTGCAAAACCATTACACAGAGAAGGTAAGTATAACATGTTTCTTAAAGCCAAACCTTTAATTCCATATTTTGCTGTTTGTAAATTTCAGGTTGCTGCGATCTCTAATGAGGTTCTTCAACAATGAAAATAAATAAGTAGTACCGTTTTGCCTCTATAATTAAATTCTGTACTTGTACCTGCTAAATATGCTGCAGAAATCTCCTTCCACTGAGTCTGGCTGAAGCTGCTGCCTGTTTACTTCCTGGATTTACACAGACACACCTCCAGCTCTGCAGCTTTGCAGCTCTCAATGACCCTCTTATGACTCATCCCCTCCCCTCCTCCCTTCCTGGTAAACTCTCAGGAGAGTGAGAGAGAGAGCGGTGTATGATGTCATAACCCTAGGCTTTTTTCCAGACAAATAGCAAGTGGGTTGTATAAGGTATTTACTGGCAGAAAAAAAAAAATGTTTTATTATGCAAACAAGGGCAGAAGATTTAATAGATGGAAAGATAAAAAAAGACTGAAGTTCACCTTTAACCCCCGGAAAGGGCAAAACGCATTTTGAGGCATTCTCTACAGATGGATAGCAAAGCCATCTTTTACTCATTTCATTCGCATGCAGCAGGGAGGCGGAGTCTGTGTGCAGACGGCCACCATTTTTGTTGAGGTTTTTCAACAGGCTGTGAAAAGATGAAAAGGATCCCCAGCGTTCCACATGCTGGCTACAAAAAAATTAAAAATTAGGATACCTCAAATAAATGTTATTTCTAAAGGCTACAGCCTCTCTGTGTTTGGAATGAATTACACTACTCAAAGGTTTTTAGATTCTTATTTTTTTTACATTTTTTTATAGGGCTTGTTTACACTTGTGGTTGGGGACAGTAAAAAAAAAAAAACATGGCTGAGCTGTGTTTTACTGCCTGGGTGGCGGTTTCCCAGCATCTTGGGCAAAGCACAGCTAACACGTGTTTGTGCGGTGTTAGCTGGCTTCACTATAGACCTCTTTGAGGTCCTGTGGTTTTGGTGTGGTTTCAGAAAGCGCACCAAAGATGCAGGAGTTTTGGTGATGATGTTTAGGGGATTAAAACAGGTGAGGAGAAGGTGATGTGTCGCCTCTTCACAGATTGTCAAATGCCTTTGAAAAGCGACCCAACTGCAGTCTTTGCTGCTAGTGTAAAGAAGGCCTAATGCAGCGTACACACGATCGGACTTTCCGGCATACTTGGTCCGGCGTACCGGAGTCCGTCGGACAATTAGATCGTGTGTGGGCTCCAGTGGACTTTTTTTTTTTTCTCAAAAGTTTGACGGACTTCGATTTGAAACATGTTTCAAATCTGTCCGACGGACTCGAGTCCGGTCGAAAAATCCACTCGTCTGTATGCTAGTCTGAGGGACAAAAACCCACGCTAGGGCAGCTATTGGCTGCTGGCTATGAACTTCCTTATTTTAGTCTGGTCATACGTCATCGCGTACGAATCCGTCGGACTTTGGTTGATCGTGTGTAGGCAAGTCCGTTCATTCGGAAAGTCCGTCAAAGTCCGCCGGACAAAGTCTGCTGTAAAGTCCGCTTGTGTGTACGCGGCATTAGACTCCTACGGTGTGTCAAATAGCAGGTTCCTCATTGGATGCCATCATGGCTACTGACTTCTAGTCACTGCAAAAGACACCACTGGCTTCAAAAGGTGGAGGGGACACTTTTACACACCCAGGAGTTTCCGAAAACCAGTCACTGGGCAGAAAAGTATAATTCTTTGCAGGGTTCACTGACAGTCACATTGAACCCATCTCTGAGCAAAACTTGCATGCTCCGTCTCCACCCCACTTAAAGAGGGAGTCCACCTAAAAAAAAAATTATTAAAAGTCAGCAGCTACAAATACTGCAGCTGCTGACTTTTAATAAATGGACACTTACCTGTCCTGGAGTCCCAGCGATGTCAGCAGCCGAAGCCGATCAATCGCTCGGCTGCCGCTGCCGCCATTCTCTGTGAGGGAATCGGGAAGTGAAGCGTTGCCACTTCACTTCCAGGTTCCCTACTGCACATGCACGAGTCGTGTAGCGCGTCCTAAGTGGTCCCCGCTATCTCCTGGGACCTGTGTGTTTCCCAGGAAACGGGGGATGGGGGGGGGGGGGGGGCGGGATGGGGCGTGACTCCTGCAGGAGCCTATTCCAGGAACAGGAAGTGGGTGCAAATACCTGTAGTAGTCAGGTTTCTGCACCCCCTCCCCCCTGAAAGGTGCCAATTGTGGCATCGGAGGGGGGGAGGAATCAGATGAGCAGAAGTTTCACTTTTGGGTAGAACTCCGCTTTAAGGGTACATCATCAGGTTGTCCTGAACTCTCAGGAGATGAATGGGCTTTCTCTCTAAAGAGTGACGAGGTCCTGGAAGTGAGGGGAGGAGGAGAGAGCTGCAGTTGGACTTTAAACCTTACAAATTCTCTTGAATTTCCTAAAACTTGCTTAAAGTGGTTGTAAAGGCTCAAGGTTTGTTACCTTCAGGCATTCTGTGTGCTGCAGCCCTCCCAATACTTGAGCCCCATCACGATCCAGAGATGTGCACCAGAGCCTGGGATCTCCGGGGGCTTTCCCTCCTCATTGGCTGAGACAGCGCTGCTGTCAAGCAAAACCAGTAAGCCAATGATAGGTGACAAGGCCAACACAGAGCAGCAGCAGCTCGGGAGCAAGCCTGCTCCAGTGCCCCCTTTAGCAAGCTGCTACATGTGGGGGTGGGAAATAGGGGTCAGGAGCGCCTGTGGGGGACCCAAAATGAAGAGGATCGGGGCTGCTCTGTGCAAAACTGCTGCACAGAGCAGGTGAGTATAATGGGTTTTTTTTTGTTAAGAAACAAGTTGCCTTTAATATCACTTTAAAGTAGTAATACAAAATAAGGTAGTACTGAGTATTACCAGGGAGGCGGACTTTTTAGGTTAAAACAGTGGAGAAGATATAGCAGTATAAAAAATATACATTTATTGAAAAATACAAATGTCTAAAAAACAAAATGACAGTTGTAACATAAAGCATGTATGATTATTGTGCAGGGCTCACTGCACAATAATCATAGATGCTTTATGTTACAACTGTCATTTTGTTTTTTAGACATTTGTATTTTTCAATAAATGTATATTTTTTATACTGCTATATCTTCTCCACTGTTTTAGCCTAAAAAGTCCGCCTCCCTGGTAATACTCAGTACTACCTTATTTTGTATCCTCAATGTTTTATGTGGCTTATCTCTGGTGCACTTTCCTCCCCTTACTTTAAAGTAGTACTATAGGCAAAACTCATTTTTTCATTTTGGATAGAGTAGGGGAAGGGTTATATAACCTCTGTCAGATTTTTGTTTCACCATCTGTGAAATAACTGCAAATAAAGGAATTCTTTGGGGACCCCCCAGATGACCAGAACTCGTGTCCCCATTGGAAGATCTCCATTCTATTACTTTTTTGGGGCGGGCAACCCAACATTTGGGGTTTTCTTTTACTTTCAATGATAATGGTAAACATAACAAATGGAGAGAGTGAATCTCCCCGGGGGGGGGGGGGGGGGGGGGGGCGCAGAAAGCAATAAATACGTTCTAATCCCTCTCCACTCTATCCAAAATGGAAAAAAAAAATTGCCTTTAGCTTTACTTTAATATTTAAATAGTGGCAACAGAGTTGTCTGTCTGACATCTGTGACCTGCTATAGTCTTGAGGCACATTTTTTTTTTGCGTTCTTTATGTCAGTCTTTCAATATAGCTGTTTTGTGGTGTTTCTGGTATTGTCAGTAGGTGGATATATTTTGTGGTGTGTGTGTGTGTGTGAGAGCCTTCTTGGTTTCTGATCTGTGGTGTTAATATCGGTGGCTTATATTTCTACTG
Organism: Aquarana catesbeiana; assembly: GCF_042186555.1. Taxonomy (NCBI): domain Eukaryota; kingdom Metazoa; phylum Chordata; class Amphibia; order Anura; family Ranidae; genus Aquarana; species Aquarana catesbeiana. The sequence goes on along the minus strand of NC_133326.1, from coordinate 46,723,044 downwards.
CTGGAAAAGCCAGATGTGGCCAGGATTACCAATGCTCTCACTCGGGTGGATATTTGTGTAGGTTTTATTGTATTACTTTTTGCTGAGGATTTCATACGAATTGCATTTTGGTTTAATTTCCCCCAACATTCAACACTTCCACGGTAAATAAAAGGGCAAAGGTAGACTTTGTAATGATCTTCTTGCACTAAATTCCCATGACTTTGCTTTGTGTGTCCCTTAGGTATGAGTAATTGTTTTAATGACGTTAATAGGATGTGCGAGCCTTTTTATGGAAGGAAGCGCATGCATTCTTGTATCCACATATCCATCATTGTGAATAAGATGAGCATCCTGACCCACTGACCACGTTTGACATCACAGAGAGGTCACAGATTGACCTACAACATATTGACTAGCCGAGGTGCCTCATATGCTGCTGTGTAACAGATTATTCTTTAATGCAGGTAATACTTTCCTGCTTCTGAGTTGGCTTAAAGCGACACTAAATAATATCCTTTCTCTCCAAAGATAATCCATGCACATCCACTACTTAATGACTAAGCCTTTTTCTGACACTTGTTGCTTACAAGTTAAAATCAGTGTTTGCTAGAAAATTACATGGAACCCCCAAACAATAAATAAATTATATATATATATATATATATATATATTATACATACATTTTTTAGCAGAGACCCTAGAGAATGAAATGGCGGCCGTTGCAATATTTTATGTCACACTGTATTTGCGCAGCCGTCTTACAAATGCAATTCTTTGGGAAAAAATACACTTTCATAAAAAAAAAAACAACAGTAAAGTTAGCCCAATTTTTTGGTATAATGTGAAAGATGTTACGCTGAGTAAATGGTTACCTTACATGTCATGCACACACTCATGGAATGGCAACAAACTACGGCACTTAAAAATCTTTATAGGCGAGGCTTTTAAAAAAAAAAATTAACGGTCACCTGTTTAGAGTTACAGAGGAGGTCTAGGGCTCGAATTATTGCTCTCGCTCCAACGATCGCAGCGATAACTCACATGTGTGGTTTGAACACTGTTTACATTTGCGCGTGCGACTTACGTATGCGTTCACTTCTGTGCGCAAGCACGGAGGCATGGGGCGCTTTCAAAAAAAATTTTTTTTTTCTTGTCCCTTTTATTTTTTGCTAGAATCTTTATTTCAGTTTTCAAAAAGAAAGGTTTGACATACAATAGATAAAAAAAGGGGTGGGGGATAGAGTAGTGAACCATGCATTACCGGTCTGCTATATTAGATTCAGAAAAGCCTTTCTTACATACATAAGCAGCAGATGATTCCAACTTTTGTAAACAATATAACATGGGGGGGTGTTGTGTGTATTAAAACTAGAATAGCATATTGGGGTTACGTACGCATGAGCGACTCTAGACGTTGCGTGCCGGCTATAGCATGGGGAAAGGAGTAAAGGGGGATATAGAAGATGTAAGACGGCAAGAGAAGGGAATAGAGATGAAAAAAAACAGGCAGTTGAGGGCAAGGGCCCTATAAACACTGAAAACGGGAAGAAACTTCTAGCATTTTATCTAGATTTATGAATAGTGCTAAAAAAAATATTTCGGGGGTCCGTAACACGCAGGCCTCAGCCTCTAACTGAATTACTAGAGAACGTTACTGTTTAGATCTCCGTTACTACCGACCAGGGCACAAAGAATCTAAAGGTAGTTGGCTATGGCACTGATGACGTATTAAAGTTGTAATGTATCCAGGTGGCCCATATACTATAAAAATTTTCATATCTATCCTTGCACGTTGCCATCCATTCCTCCGCTACCATGATATTATTAACCAGTCGAATCCAGTCAGATCTTCCAGGAACATGAGGCGAATTCGGTCGGACGGAGCTCAACTCACACATGTCCACTCGCCTGCATGCCGCGGCCACGCCCCTTCTTGTCCCTTTTTTACATTTTTATTTTTGATCCTTTGTTGCTGCCACATGTAATATAAACATCCCTTGTGACGGCAATAGTCAGGTGTCAGGTATTTTTTTGGAGGGATCTGGGGTCCCTTGGAGGCATCACCCTGGTACAACCACTTGAAGCAGAATGACTTGCAGGTACATGATTTTGCAGAAAGTGGTTAAAGTGGTTGTGAAGGCACAAGGTTTTTATTCTTCATGCATTCTATGCATGAAGGTAAAAAACCTGTGTGCGGCAGCCCCTCTTAACACTTACCTGAGCCCCATCTCGAGCCAGCGATGTCCAGTAGAGTCTTGCCTCTCTGGGGACTCGCACTCCTGGTTGGCTTTTGGCAGCAGTGAGATCCATTGGCTCCTGCTGCTGTCAATCAGGAGATGGAGGGGGCAGGGCCAAAGTGCAGCTCCATTTCTGAATGGAGACACAGAGCAACGGCTCAGCTTTGGTGCCCTCATAGAAAGCTGCTTTCTATGGAGGCACTTGGCAGGATGGAGGGGCCAGGAGTGCCGACATGGGACCTGAGAAGAGGAGGATCTTCTAGTCATTTCATGACTAGGGTGGCTCCGTTCCCACATGGATGATGAATGTAGCCACCTTTCTAACAGCAGAAAAAAACAGGAATTTGGAGAAGGCTGAGAGCGATAGGTGTTTTTTGAGTAAGGAATACATACTTTATTTTTTTTGCTGTAAACCACAATTTAGTGTTTCCTTTCACTTTACTGTAAATGTTTTATAGCTCCCTGTTTACATTTGCTGCTATGATCTGTCATATAGCAGCTGTTGAACCTGTGCAGTGATAACTGTATTGTCTGTGTCATCGATGTTACACCTACAATAATATGCAGGGATGAATAATTGTTTAGCTGGAAAGCTCCCACTGCACCTATCACTAGTGATTTATGGAGCAATTCTGACTGAGCCTGTGGCCTGTTCATCATGTATTCTATAGCATGGTGATCTCTTGCAACTAAAGCAGCCTGTCTGCTGACTCTGTTTCCCCCATCCACACATTTGAGGTAGATTGGGGGAATCCTCCCGCTGAGCTGTTGTATTCTGACAGAGGGGAGAATTCATCAGCATTGCAGACTATAGACAGCAGCAAAAATCCAACAGGGTGGTTGTACAGAGGTTGATACGACAATACTGTTGAGATCCTTCCTTAATGTGGCGCAGTGCTCCCCCATGAGCAGATAGCGGCAATAGCATGCTACTGGCTGACTCTGGGTCACAGGAGAACAGTAAATGTATTCCAGTGACATAAGAGAAATATAGCCAAAAAAGCTTTGGTTATACTTCTACTTTTCTATTTCACATTGATGGGGAGGGGTAGGCATCAAACAAGGCTCCCAAATATTTAAAAGAGAAAAAAAATACCGTTAAATGGCAAAGACATATTCTTGCTTGGCGTGTTTAATATTGTACAGGCAAGGATGATAGTCCACATTTTACATCATTTTGCAGATCACATGTTCTCTGTTAAGTTGGTGTATTGTGGACCAGAATCTTCAATTTGCAGAAAATTTTTATTGAACTAGAATGAGGCACAGAAAGTAGTGGCAAACTAGTAAATGTTTTCTTTCTAAGATTTTGATCCGTTCAAACACTATTCTAGTAAGGGAGTTGTATGGTGTGTGTGTTAGTGCTGCTGGCAATCGAAGGGTTAAAATCTGGCACTGTCAGGGTTTGTCGCTAACTGATTGTCTGGGATTGAACCTAACTGACGCTAACTAGCTAACCCGTGACACTGAATACAGTGGTCAGAAAAAAAGATCCGTACACTATACTAATGCCACAGTGACAGGGAGTGAAAGGGTTAACTGGGGGTGATCAAGGGGTTAAACCTTCCTGGGCCTTCCTCTAACTGCCCCAACGCTATTTAGTGTCACAAGTGACACCAGTACAGTGATCAGTGAAAAAAATCTGAAAACTGCACTTGGTGGCACTGTGACAGGGAGTGAAGGGTTAACAGGGGGCGATCGGGGGGTTAATAGTGTGCCTATGTGTCCTGGTGTTCGTGTAGTACTTGGTGTACTCACAGTAGATGTCTTCTCCTCTTACACTGGAACCAAAAAGGGCTTCACGAGGGGAGATGACATTTCCTCTGCCTGTGTTTACATTACAAAGGCAGAGGAGGCATTTCATTCGCCAGAACCCGAACAGCGGGTCCAGGCCAGAAATCATTGGCCTGGGCCTGTAAATCGATCAGTTCTGTAACAAATTTGATCGCTATAGCCATCTTTGTCTCTTCATCACTCAGCCCCAGCCCTGCCTGTATATGACACATGGGACGGGGAAAGGGATACCCTTCATATGTGCCCAACATCACACAAGGAAGACGGGAAGGAAGTTATTTTGTGATTTTTGGCAATATAGCAATCACTTTGGAACTAAGAGCTCCTTGTTGTGGCAAATCCCCGGTGCTTGGGATTTATTGTCATTAACACTAATACTTTTTGAATGTCCAGATCTCCTAAATGTAATTTTGTATGTAATCATTTAAATATGTGTGCACGTGGGACTGGACCTGACTTTAAAATCACTGAAAGTCCGTGGGAAGCATTCTGCATTTGACACGAGGAGCAGAGCCTCTAATCAGCTTTATGGTCGGTTTTGATGGGTAAACAGGGGAAGTTCTGCTTTAAAGTGTTACTAAACCCAGAACCTGCATTCACTATATCTCGTCTCCCACAGTACAAAGAACATGGAAATGTAATTATTTTAGTAAATATAAACTGCTAAATAACTTTTCTCATCAGCAGTATAAAGCAGGCTTGTGACTTCTATCAGTGTCCACCCAAGAACTGGTTACACTTGTAGGTGGAGTTTTCTGACTGCCCTATGAAACTGCAAGACCCCTGACTCTCTGTCTGGACAGTGCTGATTGGCTTTGTGCTGATCACATGCACCCTCCCAAGAAGAAAAAAAGCTCTAGCAATACACACCGAACTGAACATGTGCAGCCTGACTCCATAGACTGTGTGTTATCAGGAAATTATCAGTAGACCGTGGAAGAAAAGGATCAGAGCAGACAGGATCAAACAGCCTTTTTACACAGTATTAACCTCTTAGGTTCCACAGCGAATATTACAAGCATGCTTTACTGCATATACAGACTGATTTTACGGTTGCGTTTAGTAACACTTTACGGCCTGTATTCACCTGTACATTTACTAACACTTTAAAGTGGTTGGTAAAGTCTTAAAATCTGTGCTGCAGCTGCCCCCCAGAGCCACCCTTTTTCTTACCTGAGCCTAATCTGGGCTGCAGCCGCTGTCTCTCTCCTCATTGGACAGATTGTTAGCAGCTGCTGTCAATCCAAATCCTGTGATGCGGGGCCAAGTCCTGCTGTCAATGGACACAGCAGTGGGACTCGGGGGGGGTGCGCCCACACAGGTACCCCCATGGAAAGCTGCTTTCTGTGGTGGCAGCTGATGAAGGGAATGAGCCAGGAGCACCGACGAGGGACCCCAGAGGAGAATCGGGGCTGCTGTGTGCAGAACCCTTGCACAGAGCAGATAAATATAACATGTTTGTAAAGGTGCTTTTAAAAATAATAAACAGTTTACGGCAACAGGCAGAATGGATGAAATGCATCTACTGGAGGTGATCTGCCTGCCAAAGGATCTGTCCATCCAGACTTTATTTTTCTATGCTTACGGTCGTTCAGTAACTTTTACAGGTCTTGCCCCTCCCCTAGGCTGTGACTAGACAGTGAAAGGAGAAGCAGCAGGCTGAGGAGTTTATTGCTTCCACTCTGCTCTCTCCTCCTATCAGTGTAATCACTGCAGCTCTAAATGGCTTCTGTTGCTGTTTCAGTTTCCCAATCTGCTTCTGTTGGTTGAACTAGATGGACTTGTCTTTTTTTTTTTTTTTTTTCAACCTAACTATGTAATGTGCTGCAGGTGGCTGGGCCTAGGTCGAATTTACTTACCCTGCATTTGCATTTAAAAATCGAATTGTGTACTAATACAGAAATGCATTAATGTGTGTCTATTATATGTGCCCGGAGTTCAGCTTTATTATTGGATATGTGATAAGATTGGCCCATGTAATGTGTTGGGATGAGTAAGTAGCCGGTCTGAAGGGATGCTGAGAGAGAGGCGGGTTCCATGTAAGAATGGAAGGACAAGCTGTCTGTCTCCTCTCCTCCCCTCAGGACATTTCCTTGTGTTTAATTGTTCAGCTCACAGTCACTGCTGTCCCCAGAGAATTCCTCTGCTAAAGAAATAATGAATTCAGGGCTGCCAGATGCTGAACGCACACACTTTGCAAAATAAGTGACAGGGCTACTGAAAAGTCCAGCTCCATCTATAAATGTTTGAATGGAGAAGGGAATGTTTATCAACCCTCTTTTTTTTTTTTTTTTTTTTTTTTTTTTTTTTGCGACACCCTTTCTTCTCCTTGTGACACAAAATTAGGGGGATGGTAGTCAGCATGACACCAACTGCAATAGTAAATAACCCGTGTCACTTCCTGTCCCTGAGACGCTTGATCACCATGACAGGAAGTGAGTGGAAATCTCCCCAGCAGGGACAAGGACTAATTCCCTATGTTATGATAAATATTTGTTTTTTATATACATGTAAATTGGTTCTCTTCCTATCAATCCTGTTAGTAGTATACAGTGGTTGTACTTATTGGTTCCTCACAGTGCCATAAGCCAAGTGTGACACTGAGGACAGTAGCTGACTCTATATCTGTGAAGGGGGTAGTAGTGTTTCTCTAGCTCTGCCTTTGGCGGGGAGCTTGTCTGGCACTGGCTTTGTGTTTCGGAGAAATATGCATTTGCTGATAATGTTGTAAAATATTTCTGCAAGTAAGAAGGGGGATTCTGTTTCTGATAAATTCTCTGTAAGGAGAAAGGAATGAAATGTCAGTTTTTTTGTTTCTTTACATTCTTTTCCATACTTATCCTTTCTTCCTGTTGTCTTATCGTGTTATCTTTTGAAAGGTATTTCTTTCAGGTTTCCTTCCCCAGTACTTGGTAGTAATACATTTTTATTCAAGTCTTGATTCAGATCAATTTTCTGTAGTAAAATTGGCATATAGTGTATTGTTAAACTTGCTCTTTGTTTTCTCTTTACAAATTGAAAACTTCTGTCAATGGGCTTTTTTTTGTGTTGGATTTCCTTCTTGTTATACTAGTAAAAGTGAATGCATGAGCAGCTCAGTGGGTCATCTGCTGCGCATGTCAATAGACTGTAAGACCTGGTTCACCCTGGAACGCGTGTGTTTCCTGCACGGTCCAGTTTTGCAGCCCATTGCAATGTGTAAAAAGTAGCGCATGCACTACTTGTACAGAATGTGCGGTACCATGTAATTTGGTGCCTCCAAACACCTTGCAATTGGGAGAAGCATTTGGAGTGCCAATAACAATTCATTTGAACCCGCACTCTCTCTCACAAGGGCGACTTGTTCCCCTACGGTGCAGGAAACGCACATGGAATGCGCCTTTGCCACACCGTGTTTTTGTGTGATCCGGCCCTAAATGACTTCAGAAGCATTTTAAACTGATATTAAAGAGGAGCTCCAGTCTCACCCCAAAAAATTACGTAAGGTCACTTACCTGTCCAGGGATCCAGCGCTATCCTCATCCAAGTCGATTCTTCAATGGGCTTCGGGTCTCCAGCGACAGAATCTTGACTAAGGGAAACGGCAAGACTTCTCACTGTGCACGTGCAAGCTGCACTTTGTGATTGGTCCTGCAGTCTTCTGGGACCTGTGATGTGTCCCAGAAGGCTGTGGGGAAATGGGTGGGGGGTGAACTTCACGAGGAAAGTCAGAAGTACTTCTCTGTACTGGTTCCTGATTAATGATTTCAATAGGTGAAGCTAAAGTGGTGAGCAAGACAATTGGCAACTAACATTTTCAGAAGCAATGGCAGCCTCTTCCTACATGTTTCCTTTATAGCCGAATGAAAGTCTGCAATACTAGCTCTCCTTCAACGATCCCAGGTCCATCGCCGGCATCTTATAGCAGATTATTCAGGTGCCGGACTCCGGCAGCCTTCTTTGGCTGGTGTGGGATGACGTCACACCTGTGCATGTGCAGTTCAGTCATCCCGGCTCATGGGATCTGTGCCGACATGAAACTGAGCTGCACATATGAGGGTTTTGCCCACAGCAACCCCATCTTGCGTCATCTCTCGGCAAAACACAAGTCATCTGGCTGGTTTCTTTTGGCGACAGCATTACTTTTGTTCAGTCTTGATTTCTCCAGTTTTAAAATGTGCCGGTATGCCCATAATAACCAAACTAACTTTAACAGTGCCGGTTACATAAAGGAAAATGTAATTGCTGTGGAAAGCAAACACTTTTTTTTTTTTTTTTTCCCCCAGACACTTGGATGTCGGTATTTTAGGCAGTGCGTGCAAGAGGCTGATCTCTCATCTATCTTGTTAAATGAGAAAATTACACGTCTGCTGAATCAATGAAAGGTGACAGACCGGTTCTGAGGAGCCACATAGAGACACTAGAAAAATATTCACATTTCATTTTCATTCCTTTGAGATACTTGTGTCATGTTGTGTGGTGTTTTTTTTGCCAAATGACGTTTTGTAAGGCCCCATTCACACTTTGTTTCCAGAACGCACAACAGAATGCACTGGAAACACTCTGTAAATACACTTTGCGCTTGCCGTACCATTAATTTTTAATGCATCCTAATTGCAATTTGCAGATGTGTGTTTTGATGCACTGCGAATGCGCTACAAATTCTCCACGATGCATGCTGAAAAACTGCATGACCCTCCACGTCTGCCAAGGTGCAGGAGTTTCTTTGGCACTTTTGTTATTCATAGGGCAGCCCAGTCAAGGAAATTGACTGTCCTATGCGTGATGCACAGAAAAACGAAAAAAAAAAAGTCGGTGGGAATGTGCGTTTCTGCTATGCAAAGTGTCAATGGGGCCTTCATGTATTGAGAGAAAATATAGAAACACAATGCAGTACTTGGGGGGGAAAAAAACAAAAACCTGTGGGGGTGGAGAAGAGCGGGCTTTGGTGAGATATCAGGAGTCTAAACAGACCCCTAATAACTCCCCTTTGAGCTAGGGAAAGGGATTGAGGATAGAGAGTCCCCAGTCCCTTTTTCTGTAGCCTCAGCTGCACTGAAGATGAATGGGCAGGAGACAAAGGCTCCTCTCCATTTTATAAATTGAGGCATCGTAAACACAGTTTACGATGCTCAGTTATGAATGGACAGAGTCAGTGATCACTGACTGATCATTCAGAAAAGAAAGGCAGTAAATTACATATTTACCAGCTCCTTCCTCCGGCGGAGAGCCAGAGAGGACACGGAGGGGGCCCAGAGGAAAACACGGATCAGGACACGGGGAGCACAGAGGGGGACCTGGAGCAGGACACAGAGACCCGGGGAGCACAGAGGGGTCAGTCAGTGCGGTGATGGGGGGGGGGGCAGCTACAAGCACCGATCTCCCTGACAGCTGCGGGAGAGGACAAGAAGCAGCTGTCAGAAAAGCTATACAGGGAGATCGGTTCTTGTAACTTTCCCCACCGCAGCACCGATCATTTCTGAGACTGTCCAGGTCTTGGATTAGGCATCGGAGCATTTGCACGAGTGCAAGTACTCATGCCAATGTTCGGTATCGGCACCGATATTAGTATCTGTATCGGTGCAACCCTAATAATGACATAACGTATGATCCAAACTATTTGAATCCATTAGTTTTTATTGTGAGCGTAGCATGAATTCTAAAAAAAAAAAAAAAGCACTACAATAGTGCATATGAACTGGAAACATATTGCAATAAAAAGTTACAAGGTATAAAAAAAAAAATTTGGAAAAAGTTTTTGCTAAAAGTGAAAAACGATTATACCTACTTATTGTGGATGGAGGTGGATGATGGATCCATCAGAATCTCTGAATCATAACATAACGAATGAATCTGAATCTTCTAAAAATATGAATTGATTCAGAACAACGAATATATATGGGTACATAGTAGGTGAGGTTGAAAAGACACAAGTCCATTAAGTCCAACTTATGTGTGTGATTATATGTCAGTATTACATTGTATAACCCTGTATGTTGTGGTCGTTCAGGTGTTTATCTAATAGTTTTTTTAAACTATTGATGCTCCCCGCTGAGACCACCGCCTGTGGAAGGGCATTCCACATCCTTGCCGCTCTTACAGTAAAGAACCCTACGTAGTTTAAGGTTAAACCTCTTTTCTTCTAATTTTGTTGAGTGGCCACGAGTCTTGTTAAACTCCCTTCTGCAAAAAAGTTTTATCCCTATTGTGGGGTCAACAGTACGGTATTTGTATATTGAAATCATATCCCCTCTCAAGCGTCTCTTCTCCAGAGAGAATAAGTTCAGTGCTCGCAACCTTTCCTCATAACTAAGATCCTCCAGACCCTTTATTAGCTTTATTGCCCTTCTCTGTACTCTTTCTCCATTTCCAGCACATCCTTCCTGAAGACTGGTGCCCAGAACTGGACAGCATACTCTAGGTGCGGCCGGACCAGAGCCTTGTAGAGCGGGAGAATTATCGTTTTATCTCTGGAGTTAATCCCCTTTTTAATGCATGCCAATATTCTGTTTGCTTTGTTAGCAGCAGCTTGGCATTGCATATCATCTACTAGGACCCCAAGGTCCTTTTCCATCCTAGATTCCCCCAGAGGTTCACCCCCTAGTGAATTTTCTACATTAAACCTCATTTGCCATGTAGTCGCCCACCCCATTAATTTGTTCAGATCTTCTTGCAAGATTTCCACATCCTGCGGAGAAGTTATTGCCCTGCTTAACATCGTCCGCAAATACAGAGATTGAACTATTTATCCCATCCTCCAGGTTGTTTATGAACAAATTAAATAGGATTGGTCCCAGCACAGAACCCTGGGGAACCCCACTACCCACCCCTGACCATTCTGAGTACTCCCCATTTATCACCACCCTCTGAACTCACCCTTGTAGCCAGTTTTCAATCCATGTACATGCCAATGGACCTTATTGTGTACAGTTTATGGGGAACTGTGTCAAATGCTTTTGCAAAATCCAGATACACCACGTCTACGGACCTTCCTTTATCTAGATGGCAACTCACCTCCTCATAGAAGGTTAATAGATTGGTTTGGCAAGAACGATTCTTCATGAAGCCATGCTGACTACTGCTAACGATACCGTTTTCGTTACTAAAATCTTGTATATAGTCCCTTATCATCCCCTCCAAGAGCTTGCATACTATTGATGTTAGGCTAACTGGTCTGTAATTCCCAGGGATGTATTTAGGCCCTTTTTTAAATATTGGTGCTACATTGGCTTTTCTCCAATCAGCTGGTACCATTTCAGTCAGTAGACTGGTAGTAAAAATTAGGAGCAATGGTCTGGCAATTACTTGACTGAGTTCCCTAAGTACCCTCAGATGCAAGCCATCTGGTCCCGGTGATTTATTAATGTTAAGTTTCCCAAGTCTAATTTTAATTCTGTCCTCTGTTAACCATGGAGGTGCTTCCTGTGATCTGTCATGAGGATAAACACTGCGGTTTTGGTTACTGAAGCCCCCCGATTCACTCGTGAATACTGAGGAGAAGTATAAATGTAATACCTTCGTCATCTCCCCATCCTTTGTAACCAGATGTCCTTCCTCATTCTTTATGGGGCCAGTATGGTTTGTCCTCCCTTTTTTACTGTTTATATACTTAAAGAATTTCTTGATTTTTTTTGCTCTCCTCTACGTGTAATTCGTGTTCCATCTTGGCAGCCCTAATTTCACCCTTGCATTTCATGCATTATTTGTAAAGTCTGAATGTTGTTGATCCCCCAGCCTTGTATTTTTTGAAGGCCTTCTCCTTTGCTTTTATATGCATTTTTACATTGGAGTTAAGCCATCCAGGACTTTTGTTCGCTCTTTTCAATTTATTTCCTAATGGGATGCCATAGACTGTTCCCTGCATCCAATTTGCAATAACAAGAGATTTTGACCGGCTCTCTATTGAGCTGTTCACATATCTCCGCAGTGGGTCCAGTGCGATTTGCACAAAAACGCTGTGCTTCTTTTGGTCTGTTTGAGGTCCAAATTCAGCCCAAAATTCGGGCTGAAATCGGACCTGAAACGGTGAACCAGGACGCATCGGACCCCTGCTGTGAGCCGAATGCGGCTCGTATGTGAACCCAGCTTGAAGCTAGTGGAGATCAGTGGAGTAATGGTGCTTACAGTGATTTCCAGGTATGTTTTATATACATAATTACATTGGTTCAGCATCTAACTATGTATAAAAATATCTATACCTGGAATTCATCTTTAACGAGTCTGATCAATGTGTTAAAGGAGGAATAGTGAAGCACAGTCAGTGTAGACCTATAAAGCCCGAAGCATAAGCTTCATTTATAATAAGCAAATATTAGTGTCCCTTGATAAAACATCTTTTTCATTAATGTGATTGTGAAGCCTATTTTTTTTTTCTTAAAATAATAAACATGTTATACTTGCCTGCTCTATGTAATGGTTTTGCACAGAGCAGCCCCGATCCTCTTCTCAGGTCCCCTGTCAGTGCTTCTGGTTTATTCCCCCTGCCCCCCTCCTGGCGAGTCGTCTCGTCCCCCCCCCCCCCCCATAGTAAGCCTGTATGGGGGCATTCGTGCTTGTTCCCTCCTGAGCCCTGCACAGGGGGCGTGTCTCAGAGCCCCGCCCCACACTCCCTCATCACTGGCTCTGATTGACAGCAGGGGGAGCCAATAGCTCTTGCTGTATTTGAGGCAATGGGAAGGGAGAGAGAACCTCTGCTCTCGTGCGCATCGCTGGATCGAGATCGGGCTCAGGTATGCATTTTTTTTTTACTGCGAAGAATGCAGTAAGGTAAAAAAAAAAAAAAAACTTCTGGCTTTACAACACTTTAAGCCAGTCTCATTCATATTTGTATCGAAATAAAAATAGGAGCTTGTAAAGAATAATTGATACTTGTTGATAACCGTCCTATAGCATCCTTGTATACAGTGAGGCTGCTGATTGTGCTGGATATTGGAGTTAATGCTCCAATCCCGAGTAGTAGAGGAATGTGTCGGTGTGATGGGAGTCTGGGAACAGGCCGTCTGGCACTGTTGGCTGTGTATGTTACAGATACGGGGCAGGTAAGGTGAGAGGAGCAGACAAGGCTCTAGGCTCATTTCGCTCTCCAGCTGCGTCCTAAGTAGCTGCCCATTGGGGTATGTGCTAATAACATTTCATGGCTTGTTAGTCGCTTGGGTAGCCTAAGGCGCCTATGAAATCCTAAGGAGCAGCGAGGACACAGATTCTTATTTCTTGAAACCTTTTCACTTAGTCTGTTTGTGTAGTGGTCCTAACTACCTTGTTCATCTCTCGCTCTGTCACATATAATTACAGGGGGGCCCCCGATAAACTGCTTTCCTTCCTCATGGTTTTAATTTAGAAGTTCTTCATTGTTAAGTGCTTTGTGTCCTGTGATGTTTTCCTCTCTTCCTCTGTCTTGGTGTTGTGAGAAATGACTCTTGTGCTCAGGAAGGATGGAAGCCCTTGAAACCATTATGTTTAACCCCCTGTGCATGCTTGTGTCTCCAGTACTGCACTGCGGTCCTCTCAAGCTAGAACATATTGTTCTCTATTCATTTTAAACACATGTACAGTGGATTACCAGATGGGGATTTAGAAGACTCTGCTGGACATATGACATGAAATATCACTCTCCATACATATCGGCTTCTATTAATCCCTCACCCCTCTACTACAGTCATAAAACCATTTTCTGATTGTAGTGTTTAAGGTTTTCATTTACGTTCTCTTAAATTATCCTCCACTGTAGGCTGTCTGCAGTGAGTGTGGTCTCTGCTGTTTTATTACCTCCCTACAGCTAACTGCGTTTTAGTGCAAAGTAGGTATTGTTTATGGCAGTGATGGAGAACCTTGGCACCCCAGATGTTTTGGAACTACATTTCCCATGATGCTCATGCAGTGTAGTTGGGCATCATGGGAAATGTAGTTCCAAAACATCTGGGGTGCCAAGGTTCACCATCACTGGTTTATGGTGACCAAAGCTCTCCATATTTGATAGGGATGCACTGATACCATATTTTTTTTACAATGAGTACAAGTACAGATACTTTTTTTTTTTTATAGTACTCGCTGTTACCAATTACCGATACCTACCGCAACTGTTTTGTTTTAACTTCACCTGTCAGCAATGATACAAAGCATTGAAAAGTTATTTACAAATTAAATAGATTTTTTTTGCGCTTTTTCAATGTGAAATGTGTATATGTTAATATATATGTGTAAAAATATTCACTAACAAAGCAAACAAAAAAAAGTTTTAATTGTTTATCATTTATAAAATAGACGTGAACAAAAGAAAAAAAGCAGAAAAATAATTAAATGGAGGAGAATAGGCAGTTAATTAAGGCCGATTAGAGTAAATTGATGGTTATTAAGGGGTTAAACAGAGGAACATTTGTTCATCCCTTTGATCTGCAGATGAAGAAACAGAAATATACAAAAAGAAACAATGTTTCTTTCATTTTAGTGTTTCGGGTCTGCGCAATGTTGTTAAAGAGGGAGTCCCGCGAAAAAAAAAAAAATTCAAAGTCAGCAGCTACAAATACTGCAGCTGCTGACTTTAAAAATAAGGACACTCACCTGTCCCAGGGTCCAGCGATGTCGACACCCGAGACCGATTCGTCCCTCGGTCCTCGGGTGCTGCCGCCGCCATTCTCTGTAAGGGAATCAGGAAGTGAAGCGTTGCGGCTTCACTTCCCGGTTCCCTAATGCGCGAGTCGCGATGCGCTTCCTAACTGGTCCCAGCTGTTTCTGGGACCCGTGTGTGTCCCAGGAGACAGCGCGGTGGGAACGGGAAGAGGTATAGACTCCCGTGGGAGTTTATGCCGGAAGTGGGTGCAAATACCTGTCTTAGACAGGTATCTGCACCCCCCTCCCCCCTAAAAGGTGCAAAATGTGACACCGGAGGGGGGGGGGGGTTCCGAAAAGCGCAGGTTCAATTTTTGTGTGAACCTCCGCTTACATAAACATTGCCGGCTGCTTTTTTGTTTTGTTTTTTTTGTTTTTGACAGCTCCAATTACCTGACTTCTTTAACACAGGGGAGACCCACTGATAGCTCAAAGAACCGAGCCTGAAAGTATCGGTTTCAGGTATTGGTACGTTTGCACGAGTACCGATTCTTCTGCAAATATTCGGTATCGGCACCGATACTAGTATCGATGCAACCCTAATATTTGATGGCATCTCAGATGCTGTATGCTGACTTCTAAAAAAGTAATGCTCATCAATGCAGCACTGTCAGTGTGTGATGTCTACTACTGTAAGGGCTCATGCATACTGCAGCTCAAAAAAAAAATTGCTTTTACAGGCATTTGAGCTTTTATTTGAGCTTGAAGAAGCTGGTACTTTTTGGGCTCTTTTGCACATTTTTAAAAAAAATTTGAACATGAGTTTTTTTTTTTTTTTTTTTTTTTTCACAAGCCCTCCCCTCATTTTTCCTTTTTTTTTGCTGTGTTTTTGATCTTTTGTGCTTTTTATGCTTTTTCTTGCTCTTTCGCACTTTTCTGTGCATCAAAAGACTTGGGCGTCTTTTCTGCTTAAAGGCTCCTCTCAAAAATGCGAGTTTTGTGGGTTTTGTTTTTCTGCCTGTAAGAGCATATGCCTGTAAACTCCTGAAAAAGCCCTATTGTTCATGGACACATTGGCTGACATGGAGGAGTTTCCAGGCAGAAAAAAAATAAGAGCTCAAAAGGCTAAAGGAGCCGCTTCTTTGAGCTGCTGTGTGCATGAGCGCTAACTGATGTGGAGCTCTGTCTACTTGCCAACTACAACACTAAAGCTGGCCTTGGATGGAGCGATTTTTCTTTCTTGCGACCACAGGTGACAGTAAATTGCTTGATTCCCCTATCAACACTGATCCCTTCCGCTGAGCCATTGTGTTCTCCTGGCGGTGGGGGGGGGGGGGGTGTTATCACAGTAATTACTGCTAGCAGCTATAATAGTAGTTAGCAATAACATGTAAAAGCCAACAGGCTGGTTGTCCTCAACTTGGTTGATAATGTTTGGTACAAGCAGCCTGTCGGCCTGCACATACATGGTTCGTATCTCAGCCGGTCCCTGCTGAACCAGGAAGTATGCAGTTTCCATCACTGCAAGCTAGAGCTGCACAATTTTGGCTAAAACAATTTTTTTGCTTAGAATAAAGATCAGGATTCCCTCGGCAGCTCTACTGCAAGCTATGTGGATGGGTATTGGGTAACCTAAACTAAAATAATATACTGTATTTTTGAAAGGTTTATTTTTATTCACCTTTTTGTAAATAAAAATTACCTTTTTGCTCCCTATTTGAAATGCTCCTGAATTCTGTTATGGTCGTCCTCTCCTGAACTATTTAAAGGGTATCTCATTACAAAGCCTTTTAAGTTTTGGATTGATGGTTCCTTAAAAGATAAGTTCATCTTTTGTAACACGTCACAAATTGCACCCGTATTTAGGGTGTAACCTGTTCGAGCGGCCGACCTCTCCCCCTTGAGTCCCCCTCTGACAATGCATATGGGTTCCTTTCCCCGCACTTGCTGTCACATTTCAAAAACGGCACAGCTCCGCCCACACAGCTGCATCTT